>NC_140542.1:41393313-41413717 GCF_057382185.1 Mchenga conophoros
ACAGTATTCTGGCAAAAAGGCCGGGAAACTCTATGGTGCCTGTTGATGATCAAAACCTACTTTTTCACAAAGATCTCTGGGACGGTTTAACTGTTTGTTGTGGGATTTTAAGCAAACTAAACTAGGAACATGTTAATAAACAATATTTTTTGTTGTCATTTTCAGTAGAAATCACAGATAACCCTACCATACACCAGTGGTTAGTAGCCAGACTGTGGGGTGGGCCCCCTTGGTGGGTCATCGAGCTGCTGGAGGAGAAAAACATGCGATGAATCAAAGCTGAAAGGTTAGGATTCGCGTAGTAAATATGCCAAATCGAGTGCTGATGCTGATATTGACCTTAATTTCACTAAAATTCAACTTGGATGTTTTTTTAATCGTTAATGATTGATAAAAATGTGGTGTGCGTGGCTTGAATTTGGCTTTGCAGGAGAGGCGTGCTAGAAAATGTTTGCAAACCTCTGCTGTAGTTACCTGAAAACAGGAGATTATTACATGACAAATAAACAATAATAAAATAAATATTTGTGCTGCCACAACACGTACTGGTGTCATTCAACAGCTGTACAGAGTTCTTCCTGCAAAATAGATTGGATTACATAGAAGTCTATGTTAAAATGAGCAGAGTTTGCTTTCAGGCCTGGCTACATTGTTATTGACTTCGGCTTCAGAATCATAACTTCAAGTTTGAAGAAAACCAAGATGACAACAGCCAAAGCACTCCACAGTTTCAAAACAAGTCTGCAAATCGATGCAGTCTTTTATATTTAATCTATCTATAAAACCAAGAAATTGAACTCAAAACTATTTGAGCAATTTGAGGCCAAAAACTAATGAAGAATTTGTTGAGGTTATAAATCAAATAAGCAATAGAGTCATTTTTCCATGGACTTCTTTTGCAAAAAGATGAAGCTCTCTGGTGGCTTTTCAGATTGTCTTTTAGACACAGTCTATCCAGTAATGGGATCATTATTTAATTTCAGTTCATTTTATTTATCTGGAAGTTGGTTCCACAGAAGATGGGTCTGAAACCTGAGGGCTCTGCCTCCCATTCTACTTTTAAATACTCGAGGAACTACAAGCAAACCTGCAGTGAAGAGCTCCGGGTGATATGGTACTATGAGGTCATTAAGATAAGATTGGGCCTGATTTTTCAAGACCTTGTATAAGAGAAGCAGGATTTTAACTCCAATGCTGGATTTAACAGGGAGCCAGTGTCTTTAAGACATTCTGCAGTTTATCTGTGTCATCTAAGGGAAGCATGTATAATGTAAACAGAATTGGTCCTAGCACTGAACCCTGTGGAACTCCATAATTAACCTCAGCGTGTGAAGAAGACTCTTCATTTACATGAACAAAATGGAGTCTATTACATAGATATGATTCAAACCACCGCAGTGCAGTACCTGTAAAATCTACAGCATGCTCTAATTGTTCTAATATGATATCATTGTCGACAGTATCGAACGCTGCACTGAAGTCTAGCAGGACAAGCACAGAGATGAGTCCACTGTCAGAGGCCACAAGAAGATCATTTGTAACCTTCACTAAAGATGTTTCTGTGCTGTGATGAGCTCTGAAACCTGACTGAAACTCTTCAAATAAGCCATTCCTCTGATCTGTTAGCTTTGTGACAACTACTCATTCAAGAATTTTTGGGATAAACTGGGTCAAGTGATGGCTTTTTAAGTAGCAGTTTACTTAAAAAGACGGCCAGCTTGCAGGCCCTTGGAATATAGCGCATTAATATAGATTGATCACCTTTAAGACTGAAGCATTAATTAATGGTAGGACTTCTTTGAGCAGTCTTGTAGGAATGGGAACATCCACATTAATGGTTTGAAAGGAGTAATTAAAGCTAAAGTTAACCCAGAAAGATCAAAGTTCTAATTAAATATCAGTGGTATTAAAAGTAGCTGTAGTAGAAGAAATTCATTAAATCATTACTAGTTAATGTTAAAGGAAACAAGATCATTACTTGGTTGCTGTGCTTATTACTAAATGTTTAGAGTTGCTAGTAGATGTTATTATCTCTGCTAGTCTTTATGCAGAGCCAACTTAATCAGCTGTCGGTGATAGTTTCATACTTTGCATACAGACATGATATTCGTTAAGGAATTTTACAAATTTATTTTCAAATATCCCAACAGGGGACAGCATAAAGAAAAACTCCAACCAGATTTAAAAATCACTGCAACATAGTGGCACACCCTGCAGCATCTTAGACTGTGAGTGTTTGCTTTAAAAAGTGACTTGAGTCTGTGTTTGTGATGTGTTTACATGACTCGTCTACCTCATATATTTATGGCACGGCATTCACCCCGAGACCTGTTCGAGCGTGCGAGCGTTTCCATCCATTACGAAATCCCGGACTGTTCCACTGAGTCAGAAACAAAAACACAAAACAAACAGCTGAACAATAGCATGTACATCAATTACAGTCTTAATATGTGGTTTCAGTAAACACAACAAATCCTGGAGACACAAGCTGAGAGCCAAAAATCTAAAACAATGCACAGATTCAGGACTTTGTGTCAGTGATTGAAGCTGGCTGTCTGTCCCATCCAGCTTTCCCTGCAATGTGCTATCTCATACTGCAATTAGAGCTGGACGAAGACTTGCAAGAGATACCTCAAAGCATGCATGGAAGTGTACTGTTTGTACTGTTTGCTTATCCCATGTAGAACAGTGACTGTGGGGGTAAAGGCCGCAGCTCCCTGGTTCTCTCCAGCTGGCTGGGCAGTGGGTGCGGTGCTTCTCTCTCTACCCACCACCTGGCACTGGGGTGGCTATGTCTAGGAAAGAGACCTGTGCCAGGCCTCAATTATGGGGGGAATAATCCAGGACACACTGAAGCAATTACAGGCCCATATAAATCAATATACTTTGGGTTAAAAAGTGATCTGCTCCCAACACTCTGGAGAGCCTCTGACTCAGCTGGCCTTTGATTTTGCAGAGAGAGAGAGAGAGGAGGAGTTTCTCTTGAGTACAGGAATGATGCTGTTGAGGTTTCAACTGTCACTCAAGAAGTCAGGTGAAACACACCGTAAAGCAGAGAAGAACAATACAGCTTATTTGAAACCATGGTGCATGTAGTAACAGTTGTTGTGATTTTTATGTGACATGAAATAAATGGAAAGAACGGCATAAACAAACGCGCTTGCTGTATTCTCAATGAGGATAGTAGCAAGGTTGTCAGTGAGGGAGAAATACTGGGTTGTGTTAAGGCTGAGGAAACTTACAGAATCAAAATCCTCCAACAGAAGCTGTGGCAGCAGAGCACAAACACAAGGGAGTCCTGAGCCTCATTAGCACTACCATGCTGCCATCTACTGGCTGAAGAAGACCATTGACAGCATACTGGAAAACATATTTCTGATTTAGAGTAAGAATAAACTGAAAGCTAGACTACACCATTTCTGGAGAAATTACAGCGGGATTGTTGCTGTGCTCAAAAGCAAGATTTGGTAATGCCGACAGAGCTCAAAGGAAACTTTCTAGAATGCTGCTTTGGTCAAAGACAAGCTTCTCCATTCTAACTTTGCATGTTCTGCCACTAGAATGAATTAAATCCTTTTTTTCCCCTGTTTTGTAACAAACTGTGAAAATAATTTTTAAAAAAATAGTCAAACAAACGTGTATAAAACTGTACATAATGCAATCAAGCACTTCAGAATTTGAACAGAGACTAAGTTAGGTAGTGATGTTACTCCACACCATCATGATGATCCAACTGCCACAGGCAGAATTTGGAGTCATCGCTGAACATAATGTTCCTCCATATGTTCAGGCTCCAGAGCACATTTTGCCAACACAAACGCAAACAAGCCTGATGGTGAAAGGACAGTTATGGCAGGCCTCCTAGCAGCTCTATAGATTGGCTATGTGCACTCTGTTCCTGATTGTGTAGGTAGAGAGGCGCTGGCTCCATTCAAATAATCCTGCAACTGGGTTTTTCAGAACACCTGTTTGTTTGTTGGTTAACACACAACAAGCATCTTTATTTGTAATGTTAAAGCACAACTTGGGAAACCCATATAACACTACCGATAATTACAAACTCATTATCTTTCAACATTATCATTTTTAAATATTTCTCCTTCTCCTCTAAGATTTCTCCAAACATTTTTAAAGGAAGGCTGCCATTAACTTTGTGACCGGGTTTCGTGCTAACTTTACTGAACAATCAACTGTAGTCGTGAGAGAGAAAGACAAAATTAGTCTATATGAGAGTGAAATTTGGCTATCCTAATGGTGTGACTCTCAGCTTATTTTAAATTGCTGCAGCAACAAGGGTTGCTTGGTTTTGCTAACCTCAAGACCTTTTTTAAAAATAGTATAGATTAGCCTGCCAGTTATTTATCAACAGTTAGTATATACATTATTTATAGCGACAACCACTTGAAGTTTCACCCTGTTGCTTGAGAGGCTTTACAAAACATTTCAAATAAAAATTTAAGGTAATATGTGTACAAGAATGCTAAAGTTAAGAGTAGGATATGTTAGCATTGACTGTCCCATTAACGTTAGCTAGCTAGTTAGCAATACTTAAGTGTAAAATCTCCTTATATAATGATATTTTTTCTAAAAACTGCAAGTTTCACATTGTTTTACAAAGCTGACATATTTTCATTACATTAAACTACACTAGTAACAGCTACTGAAGGGCCCGACAGCATTCCAGGAGACGCAGCCTCCATCTTTGGCACGACTGCCCCTTTCCCACCACTGTATATCATATTGCTTGGGAGAATTTGGTCATTTTTCAAAAATTTTATTTAACATTAAAATAGAGGTTTTGAACACATAGGACCCCTTACCACATGACATTAACTAGCTAGCCATTTTGGATGTCTAATAATCCTGAAATATAGTGGGAAAACCTACTAAACATGATAAATTATGGCAACTATGTGCAAACAAACAAATGTATACTGTCTCAGAGGAAGTAAAATACTTTCTTGAAAGGCATCTTGCTGGTTATGTGGAGAAACTTGGCAAGGGAGGGCTGAAGATGGATGTTAACTTACAGCCTCCGAGTATTTACTGATGCTGTGAAGTGTAACCCTGGCATTCTCCCTGTCATCATGCCACACAATGTATATCATTATGTTATCAACAACCACTCAAGGCCTCCAAAAGTTTGAATGCTTATCAGAGTCTTGTGTCAAGATGGACAACAAACCCCTGTCACTGGATTTTTATTATATTTTGATATTGACACGTCTCTATGCATTATCCCTCACATTGTCAATGTCAACGTAGGTCATTTGTGATATATGACAGCAATACCGAGGTGAAATGTTGAGCATATCCATAACTTTCCATCAGTAAGTGCTGCTGCTAGCTTCTGTTCACTGCTGTTATTTAAACTTTTTTTGAAGTGGATCTAATGGGAGCAGTCTCGGGGAGCAAATAAACTCTTGTGATGTGAAAATGTATTCAAACTGTTGATCAGAGGGAAATTAGTTTAAATGTTTTAGAATGCTGTGGACTAACGTTACTGGCATAAGGTTAGCCTGTTACGTTATGCTGTGGTTTAGCAATCTCCTGTTGGCTGTCCAGAGATGGGAGGGTTGCATGTCTGATCTGCTGAAAATAACTAAGTGCAATAATATCGAGATTAAATAAGCATGTTCATGTAAGATTTCTTATCTTAGAACCCTAACTTCATTTCAGGAGGGAGGTTTCAGGAAAGGAGGGAGAGGATGAGATAGAGATGAGAAGGCGAGAGTTGTGTCAGAGGAGGCAGATGAAAAAGATGAGAAAGAAAAAAAACTAGAAAGAGATAATGAGAATATAAATTTAAACATTTTAAATGATCAAATGTTGCTTGAAAGAGATACGTGCATGGCGCTAATGCACTAACAAGCTAACCGCACTAACGCATTGACGCTGTGCAGCCCCACGCATGGGGCGATCTGTGCTAACTCGCTAACGGAGATTTGCCGCGTTAAGGCGATTATGGCGTTAACGTTGTTTTAACGAGATTAATGCTGACAGCACTAGTTTTTTCGTATTCTTCTATCTGAATCAACAGGGAAGCGATTAAAAAAAAGGTTAGCTTTGTGTCCTTGATGATTACTGCACCCAGCTGCGCAGCAGAATAAAGGGATTGAAGAGGAAAAAGGAGTAATGATATCTATGCAAACAATGTATTAGCCAGTGTATGTGATCGCTTCTGCTTATCACATCCAATAATAATATCAAATTCTATTAATTAAAATATTATTTCATGTAATTTAAAAGCATTTATTTATTTCACTGTTTAAGTGTATAATGGTTTAATATGGCATGCCAAGAGTGACCAAATAAAAAAGACAAGCAATTCAATAAATAATTTAGTAAACGTGTCATTTATTAATCACAATTGAAAATAAATATAATAATAAATAATTTAGTCAATATATTGTTAATCCATTAAAACTTAATTTCCTTTAAATTAAAGCCATATTTTATTATTTCAGTTAAGTATATCATGTTTCCCGTATGGGCATCAATAATGCCAAAATGAAAATAGCTAAAAATACATTATTAAATAATTAACTATGTTTGTCAATAGTTTATTAATTTTGGAAACGCATATATAAATCAACTATGAACAACGAACAAGGTATCAAAAGAAAATTATGCTTGAAGCTATATAGATACATCATCAGATGACACCAACACTAAAATCAGTTTTCTCTGGATGACTCAAGAGAAAGAAAAAGCCTTTCTTTACAAAATAATTAGTAATAAGTATTTTTTTTCTGTTGTAGCTATAAGGTAGAGAACCATTTCTTCATATTGGGCTCATTAGCCATTTTCTACATTACAGGAAAATGGCTAATGTGTTAGTCCCCATAGGGAAATTACTTCTCTGCATTTAACCCATTCACCCATTGAATGGGTGGGCAGCCACCAATGCAGCGCCCGGGGAGCAGCGTGTAGGGACGGTACCTTGCTCAGGGGCACCTCAGGGTAACCGTTCAGTGACCGACCTTCCGATCATGGGGCAACCACTCTACCTACTGAGCTATCCCTGCCCTTGCCAATAACAAACATATTTATAAAAACTTTGTTTGATTCAGTGAGATAATATAATTAACTGGGTACAAACCTAATATAAAACGTTTAGGGTCAGAAAATATTTGTATTAAAATTATATCCTGAATGAAAACTATGATTTTTTTAATGTCTTTAATGAAGGTAGGCTATTATAGACAAGTACGACCCATCTGGGCCATTTATCATTATGCTGTCATATCATTTGGATCAACAGTTTTCTTCTATAGCCTAGGGAGGGGGGGTTACAAAAAACATCTTGATAAAAAATCTAGTCTATATGGGAAATAAAAGTTAGAACACCCATAGGGAATTGGGGACTTCTAGTCCTCATGCACCAGCCATAGAATAGGAGTCCCAGCTTACATCGTACTTCCTAATGCTATGTCTTGGATAGTCTCCGGGCACCTTTGCAGAGCTTGCAGCTTGTGCCCTGATGGCTGTGGTAGACTCCTGCCTCTATGGATCTGGCGATTAGGTTCTGTTCTTGTGCTGCCATGATCAGAGCCTCCGTGTTGTCCTTTACTGTACTTATAGGATTTCTTGATGTCAGCTACTTCCCCTATCTGTTAATAGTACATCCCATGCATGGATGAGGGTCGACTGTGTCTCTCAGTACCGGTACAGTGAGATTAAATAAACAAGGAAAAACTAAAGAATTCCTCGTATTTGCTCCTGAGAATCACATACTGTTTGGACATAGTTCCTTAAAACGCCTCTAGAGGGCAGCGATCATGCATCGTGTGATCCTGACATGCACAGGAGAAGAAGACGGACATGTTAGCTTTGTAAGAAGCAGAAGAAGAAAATCACAAGTTTTGTAGATTTATCATACATGTGCTTCCGTCACCGAACGTAACAGAAGATGTGCCCTAGCAGGTCGTATGAGAAGACACAAAACAGCAACAGACTGACGCTACTGAGTAATAACCAGCAAAACTTAATGTGTTGAGTACGCCTGCGCGTTTCTACCAGATCGTCGAGCCGCCCTTCCTCCCCGGCAACTTGCACCGCAGGGTCCGGCGGACTGCAACTCACAACAACCCCGAGTTGATTTGCTTATTCGCTTGAGCGCTTTTTGAGACAACATGGAGAGCCCACGACATGTTAATAACGGTAAGCTAACGTGTATGTAAAGATTTCTATGTCGCAACGAGTTATTGGCTTTTCTTTTTGTGTGTGTGCGCCCGATTTTGAACATGGCGTACCCCGCTCTGACATGGCGGTATCGTTGTGCTACGTTACAGCGCCAGGGAGCTGCTGCGTGCGGTGGTTAGTGGAAGGAGCTCAGCGTCAGCAAAGATAGTTATCTAACAACGCTTTCGGTTATTTTATGACTGCATGCTTTAATGTAGCGGGCAGGGGTGGTTAACTAGCAGCAGGGGGTTGGCATCAGTTAGCAACCGAAATTAGCACTAACTGTAACAGCCACAGATGCTGCCTTCGGGGGCTTTAACCAGAGTAGCGAAGCGTTATGACACCTAATGTATGAAAGTCGAATAAACATTAAATATATAACGAGCAACGCCGTTTATATATTGTTATTCAAACGAAAAAGTGTGTTGATGTGTACATGTACTTTTACAGTCCCTAAGTTTTCCTCATTAGAGAGCCCGGGCTTTCACAGCCGAGTTTACCATCTGGGTAGAGACGCTCATGTCTGGTGCATCATAATTACGACGCTCTTGTTAGCCTGTGAATGTATATGGGGGTAGCCGTATCAGTCACCCTAAACTCCCAGTGCCTAGACCCACCTGAGGGCCCTGTTGTGCCAAAGTGTGGCAGATATTTCTGTTTCGTCGTTGTTGTTTTGTTTATTTATTCTCTGATATCTTTACTTAAAATAATTATATATAAAACGAAGAAATGATCTCTGTCTGCTTTATTGTATCTATATTTATAATGCTCTTGATCCTGATATTATTGCGAATTACAGACCTATTTCCAAACTGCCTTTTATCTCAAAGATTCTTGAAAAGGTAGTTTACAAGCAATTAATGTCCTTCCTAGAAGAACACGGTATTTTAGAAGTTTTCCAATCTGGTTTTAAAGCTTTACATAGTACCGAATCTGCCCTTTTAAGAGTTTTTAATGATGTGTTTTTGGCAAATGACTCAGGTGACTGTGTTATTATTGTGCTGTTAGATTTAACTGCTGCTTTTGATACAGTGGATCATAATATTTTAATTTCCCGTTTAGAGCAGTTGGTGGGTATGCGGAGTACCGCACTGCAGTGGCTCAGATCCTATTTGGCAGAGCGAACTTTCTCTGTGAAACTCGGGGAGTTTGTATCCTCTGTTGCTTCTCTTCAATGTGGGGTCCCACAGGGTTCAGTTTTAGGCCCACTTCTTTTCTCTCTATATCTCCTACCCCTTGGTAGGAGGAAACATGGGATTTCTTTCCACTGCTACGCCGATGACTCCCAGATTTATTTCCCACTTAAAAAGATAAATGGCTTCTCAGTAGACCCGCTGCTCAGATGCCTTGATGATATAAGGGCCTGGATGGCTTTGAACTTTTTACATTTTAATGAACAGAAAACAGAAGTGATGGTTTTTGGTGGCGCTTCTGAGGCCACTATTATAGATCTTGGTTCACTGGCACAGTATGTTAAACCAGTCATCACTAATCTGGGAGTTAAAATAGAGGCAAATCTTAAACTTGAAAGCCAGGTCAGAGCTGTTGTAAGATCTAGCTTTTTTCATTTGAGGGAATTAGCCAAAATAAAGCCTATCTTATCGAAACAGCATTTTGAGACAGTAATCCATGCCTTTGTTACTTCTAGGCTGGATTATTGTAACGCACTTTATTTTGGGGTTAGTGATGCGTCCATTAGGCGCCTGCAGGTTGTGCAAAATGCTGCAGCACGTCTTTTAACTGGAACAAAAAAGTTTGAGCACATTACCCCAATTTTAATTTCACTCCACTGGCTACCTTTACATTTTAGGATTGTTTTTAAAATTCTCTTATTTGCTTTTAAATCTCTTAATGGCCTGGCCCCCCCCTACCTCTCGGAGCTACTACAACCATATACACCTGCCCGTTCCCTTAGGTCCGCCAATCAGCAGCTCCTTAAGGTACCAAAAACTAAGTATAAATCTAAAGGTGATCGTGCTTTTGCTGTAGTTGCTCCAAAGTTGTGGAATGATCTACCCTTGCATGTTAGGCAGGCCTCTTCTCTCTCTGAATTTAAAAGTCTTCTTAAAACATATTTATTCGCTGAAGCCTTTGGCATTGATTAGAGGGGTTGACTCAATTTGTTTTGACATGTTTCAATTTATTTTAGTTTTTTAGTTATTTATTTTATCTTATCTCATTTTAATTTTCTTTACTTATGCTTTTAGCATGTACAGCACTTTGTGAACTCTGGTTTTATGTTAAAGTGCTTTATAAATAAAGGTGGTATGGTATGGTATAATAAATCTAGTTCTTTCGGTTTGTTTATACAACTGTAATGTTAAACCTGTTGAAATTTCTGCTGTCCTCCTGGCCAGATCTCTCTTGAAAGAGATTTTTAATATTAATGAGACATTTAACCTGGATCTACCTTGCAACAGGAAAATTCTTACAGGCTCTCAGTGACTTCACATCATTACTGAGCAATATGTTTGACATATGTTGACAGACTATAACAACATTTTAAATTCCCATGCTCGTTTTTTGGCACATACCCCAAATCACTTTTTGGAAGACGATCGCTTTTGACACAACACACCGAAGCTCTCAATTGCAAACTTAGTGAGGTTCACTTCAGCTGTAAGTCACTGTGTAAAAGTTTTGAGCCACCTCTCATTACTTTGTATATTTCTCCCAAAGCTAGACTTTCTTGTAATTCTTTGTGATAGTTTGAACTATTTGAGCTATTATGAATTATTTGAGCACAAGAAAGGCTTCTAACTCAAGGGATGAAGCAGTGTTTCATCTATACTTAAGCGGCAATTTAGCAAAGAACTCATTTTAAATCGTATCTTTAGTCACTTTTACTAGCAGCCAGTGACATAAACACTAAATCACAGTAATAACACAGTGTGACAACATAAAATAGTAAGTCCTGAAGAAACGGGAAGAAAATCCTGCAAAGGCCTGACAATAGAAGCACCTTGCTCATCAGTTGAGTCATCTGCTCTTCACCTCAGTGGAAGGTTGGTTGTTGAGAAGTCATTCTTAATGAAGGGAAAGGCTGAAGTATGCTAAATCACCATGTAATGCCATCTAGCAGACATCTGATTAGGAGGTGCCTCATTTTTTTCACTGTTTCATTTCACTGTGTGTTATACTTGTATAACTATGCATGTGACAAATAAAGAACCTTGAACCTTTTAATCATGAAAAATGATTAAACACACTGCCAGTGCACACTATCGGTCATGGATTGGCCTCAGACAGGTCGTGAGTCTGGATTTCAACTTTATTGGAGCAGTGTGGGATCATCTAAAGATGGCTGACATCCAAAGAAGAGCTTTGAACGTCCTCCCAAAAGCCTGGAGAACTAATCCTGAAGACTAAAAAAATGACAAGGAATCTTCTGTGAGACAGTTCAGGATGTGTTGAACAATAAAGGCGATACCGGTGTACCAAATGCTCACGTTCAGGCTTGTTGTACAAACTTTTTTTTGTCATATATCCCTTTTTCCTGGCGAAATGTAAGCAAATGAGATGTGACTTGACTTTTTTTTGTTTGGTTTTTACAGCACTGTATATAATGCGTTACTTCATGTAAATGCAGTTGACCTTAAATCAGTGATCTTCAGCATTTATGAGCTTTCATTCATGTGGAAAGTTTGAAATAGACTCCACTGTCTCTCTTTCTCTCTGTGTTTGCATAACAGCAGTGGAGTTGCACCTCGTCTGATCTGTTTTTGTCAAACAATTAGTGTAACGGCCAGTGGAGAGCACATTAATCTAGTGCTACATTACGCCTCCAACCTGCTGTAAGCACTAATCCACAGGAAGTGTTCAGCATCATCGTGCTTTACTTCACTTTAAGAGTTCCCTTCACAGGTGGAAAGCTTATTCTGGCTATGCTCCTAAGCTTCTAACTTAATTTCTTTGTAACGGAGCATGATTTCTATCTGGGACTATTTAACCACAGCCTTCAACATCTGCTCCTTCATCCACTCCGGGACTTAATCCATTTTCAATCTTGAGCACCTAATGCAGAGATATTTTGTCATAAAGTCAAAGCAGTTGCTTCTTCACATTCTCTTGATAGTTTCCGTTTATTTTGCAAGGCTCCAGATTAATTTAATCTACAGTGAGTAACTTTTTAAATATTGTACAAATATTTTCCAGATCCACCTCTCCTGTTGCCATCTCTTCGCCTCTTCATACCTCCTCTGCGCCTGGTATCTGCAGCCATGTGGCACGTCGTGCAGGGGGGAAGCGTGCACGACTATGGGATGGTGGAGGAGTTCATCAGCACGGTCACAGAAATCGTCCCTGAGATGCTAAATGCAGATCAGAAAGCTCAGCTCCTCCTGGGACTCAGAGCACGGGTAAGTCCCTCTTGTGGAAGAGTGGCTGCCATAGGCGAGGTTTAGAGAAATCTTTGGGGCCCTTGATTGAAGTCACTGGAGGCTAACGGCTCTTTAGAGATCGACGCCGTCACCCATCTTTCTGAATTGCATTCTTTCTAAGAAGAGCAGAAACAGTGTTACTTGTGCTGTGCTGTACTAATGTACAGTAAAAAAAAACTATTGCTTGTGTAACATTAAAGCATGCAGACCAGTTCTAGTAGCTTCCCTAAATAAAACTGAGTGAGTTCACCAGATGATAAAGTGCTGCATGGTGAGAGAACTGGAAATTTTTTTGGGTTAGGGACTCTAAAATGTATCTCTTTAACTGTTATGTAGTTGTACAGCTGTTTATTTTTACCCTATAGTCATGTATAATACTGATAACGGATCATTTTTTGAAATCCTTCCCAAACATGGACAACAGGCCAATCCTGTGTGGCTGTGTTGTTTTTAGTAATGGTTACAGTAATCAGGGAAATGTGGTGTGCTGACTGTTTGCTGCCTTGTTTAATCAGGCCTGTTTCTAAGCCAGGAGAGTCCCTGCTGTAGTTGGACTTTGTTAATGTTTTTTTTAATTAATAAAATCTTGTTTCAGGTTGTTCTTGAATTGTGTCGGACCGAGCAGATAACGGACAGAGAAACCATCGAGATGCACCTGAACAGGATCAAGGCCCTCGTGTCGACTTGGGCAGCACAGGTTAGATCCTTTAGAAGAAAAACAAGTGCCCTGTAGGCCAGCAGCCTGGTCATAGTTTCCCTCCGATTATTTTTTTTTTTTCTTCCTAAATTGCAGCTTGTGATTTTTAGTTTTTTTTTTCCAGCCGTCTTTTGCAGATGTTGAGTTTCCAGAGTCCAACTTTGTGGATCAGGTTGAATTGTTGTTGAAGGATCCTGAAGAGAAGGACAGGTTCTTCCAGGTTTGTAACATCATGTGCTGTCAAACTCATGTATCCTATCTAATAATAGAGAAACAGAATATATAATACACATTTCTTTTCCACCCTCAGCATGTTTTCCCTACTGACTTTGGGCCTGAATATGACAGTGCTATTCAGGTTTTAATGCTGGACTTCCTGTCCAGATTGGAGAAGCTTCTTCCAGTTCCAGATATTCAACAGGTACTAGAATAAGTGTGGCAAAGCGGCCTTTCCAGCACTATTCTACTTCCCTAAATAAGTCCAGTTTGCATTTAAAAAAATTACAAATTTTCCAAGTAATCTTTCAAGTCAGAAGAGGGTTTATGGTGAAATTTTGGCCTTGGCTACCTTTTTATTTCCTTTTATTTGTATTTTTTGCATTTCTTCTCTAGACTGCTTCCATGCTCAGTGCCGTCCCTTCAGCTCTGGAGGAGTGTACACACTCGGTTCCTGACCTGCAGCACCTAAAAACTGTACTGCAATATCACACAACACTGGGACATTTCGACTGGAGCGGTGAGTCTCGTCTTGGGTCACGAGCACATTGTTGCTAATGTAGTCTGAATGGATGATGGACTTGTCTACAAACACTGTCCAGCTGTTCTCTGAGCTGTAGTGATCTCTGGCATGATCTGCTCATCTCAGTTGGCATACAATACAGCAGCAAAGTGTATTTAGACAGAACGCAGACATGTGGAAAAGGTTAGAAGAGTTTATTTGCAGTTTATTTTCAGTTAGGTTATTTGTAGAAAAAGTAACCTGATGAACATTAATGTTTCACTTTGAGAGAAGATTAAAATGTCCTCAACCTGTTACTAAAACAATTAAAGTTTAAATGGTCCACATTCTACTCTCTTTTACTTCTGTGGAAGAAATGTAACAAAAACTACATTTATCTCTGCTTTGCAGCATACCAACTAGGGCTGCAAAAATTAGTCGACTAGTCACGATTACGTCGACGATCGTCGACGACTGATTTAATAGTCGATGCGTCGTTTGAAGCTTTGTAAGATCCCAAAAGACGCAGGAATAAGTGGTAGGATTTAAGAGTGTAATAACGGACTGAAACAGAAGATGGCAGCACTGCATGTACAAGGATGCCAGCTGCCGTTAAACCCCGAAGAAGAACTAGCTCTGTCCCAGAATTCATAGCGCGGCCCAACGCAGTTGTCAACAATGGCGGCAGCTAGTTAGTTTTAATATTACTCTTAGTATTCTTTCTGGGTCACAAAATAAACGTTTGGCGAGAATGTAGCTGTGTAAACCTCAAATATCTGCTCAGTTTATCAAGACACCACATATTTTCAAAAGTGCTCCGACGTTTTCGGAGACGTCTGTTACCCACCAGCTCAATAGTTAGCCGGGGTTCAAGGCTAACTAGAGCCCGTGAGAACACCGGACTCCCAGCAAATCGTTTTCAAACCCACCGCTGTCTTTCGTTACTCAGGTTAAACATATATAAGTCACTTAGATAACTTAAATGTTATTGTTTGGCTTTTTTTAGTATTTTATTTGTTCCTGAGTAAATCGGTTTGGCTAAGATTAAAGTTATAGTTTTTACACAGCTGAATAAACGTCAAGCAGACAACTGATTATCAGAAGTGTGAGATGGTCGAGAATATACTCCGGTGTCCTGTTATATTTTAGATAACAAGGAGCAGACGGCTGAGTTTATTAAACTTCACTGAAACAATCTGCAAATTTCATTAAAATTTAATAAACTATCATCTTGTCTTTATTTTTAGTTAGCACATAATGATAGTTATATAAGAGCAGATGTGTGCTGGTGCAATAAGCTGTACGTTTTAAGTCCAATCGTTGCATGATCTGATTAGTCGACTAATCGCAGAAATAATCGGTGACTAGTCGACTATCAAAATAATTGTTTGTGGCAGCCCTAATACCAACCGATAATTGGTGGTCAGAACATTTTTCTTCTTTGATGGTTAACTAGTCTCATAACATTTGTCATAAACAGACCATTCATACCTAAAAACATCCAGCTCTTAAAATTAGGTGGTAGCACTTATTTTATTTTTTATTTTTTAAGCACCATCTTGACTGGGGTTCCAAGAGATCTGAAAATGTGATGTGAACCGATCGATGAGAGCAACTCATCACGAAAATGAAAGCTTTTACATAGTTTTATAAACCTGACAATAAAGGAAATGGCTACGCAAAAAACAACACCACAATCACACAGTCTGACACAAAGTCATACACCAAGCAGGAGGTATACCATCACTTAAAAAAAAAGTAATTGAGGAGTCTAGTTATGTGTGCAGTCAATTATATTTTTCAGGGGATTTTTTTGTTTCTTTGTTTCGTACATACAGCGTAGTGGCTTCTTTGTCATATTAACAATCTTCCAATTATATTTTGTGAATCTTTGTGTTAATCTGTGGAAAGTCCTCTTGCTCTTATATTGAAAGTTCAGAAGCTGCTAACCAGTTAGCTTGAGGTCTTCTTAATTCACATTTTTGCACTGGTTGGTGAACCATTTCAGTGCTGTGGTGGCCCACATAGTTTCTCCTCGTGTGGTCAAACAGCATTCAACTCCACCATCTTGGACTCCAGCAGGCAATGGTAGTTCATTTTTGGGCAGCTAGAGGGCAGCTCTAACCAGAACATCCAGCAGGTGAAGAGCTGCTTTATGACTGCAGAGCAAATGAGGACTACAGAAGCTTCCTGAAGTCCAAGATGGGCGAGTTGTGGTCCCTTCATGGGATTTTTATAATATCACAAGCACACTACTCACAACATTACAGGAATATTTGGACTAACACAGAATAACACCAATTCACAACCCCCAAGAGGGACTGGTTTAGCACTTGGTGGTCACTCTATTTTTTTTCTAGTTTTGGTGTTTGTTTGTGTCCTTGCCACTGCTAGGAGCATGGAATGGTACATGTAGGCCACTCAGGCTGCAGGAACCTTTTACCAGCAAACTGATATTATGCACAACACTACCACGAACACACTTTTGCTTTTTCTTTGAGCTTTGACACTCTAACAAAACTAATGCATTCTTCTTTCTCCTTCAGATGAAACTCAGGCCATTCCATCTTCATTTGGGAATTGCATCCTGTCCTCGCTGTCCCTTCCTCAGCTGGAGAAGGTTGTGATCGATCCAGACCAAATACAGTTACAGCACGCACCAGAGCAGCTGGAAAGCTGCATGACCGTCCAGGTGGAGGGTGAAACTGTGACGCTGCTGGACTACATCCAGATCGAACAGGCGCCCAGTTTGGTCGATGACCAAGAAGAAAATGTAATAAATGAGGAGGAAACGGAAGAAGACGGAATGCAAGAGGAAGCAGGCGATGCCTTAAAGCCGGCCGCTTTTCAACCACTTAAACAAAGCAAAAGACTTGAGTTGAAGAGAAGAGCCTTAAAAGATGATCAAGACTCAGCGACGGCTAAGAGACAAAGGAAAAAATACCCTAACAATAAAACATGTCCTGTGTGCAATAAGACTTTCCTGCGGGCGGCGGCCATGAGACGGCACCAGGAGATTCACGATGCAAACCGGGACCTTAAGTACAAGTGCACCAGCTGCGACAAACGATTCAGGGACCATTACGACATGAACAGACACACCATGCGCGTCCACGAAAGGGGGGAGATGTACAACAGCGGTAAAGAGGAAGACTCAGGGGATCCAAGCACCTCAGAGATGTCAGAAGACAGAAACTGCTCTTTTTGTGGGAAGTATTTTGCTCGCCGAGTGGACATGGAGCGGCACATGAAGTCTCACTCAGAGGATCGCCCATACAAGTGCTCTTTCTGTGAGAAGAAATTCAAGAATCCTTATGTTTTAAAGAGACACCAGAAGGAGATCTGTAAAAGCAGAGAGCAGAAGAAGGTAAGGAGGAAAGAGGCTCAGCGCTCAAATACGCAGCCAGCTTCGGAGGTGTCGATGGAGGGTAAAGTCTGTCCCATCTGCAGCAGGATCCTCCCCTGCACTGCAGACATTGCAAAGCATTTACGATCTCACTCCGAAGAGCGTCCCTTTATTTGCGTCACATGTGAGAAAGGCTTCAAGTACAAAGACACGTTAAAGAAGCATCAGATTATTCACGGTCATGAGGGCATCAGAGAGGAGCAGACCAAGACGGTGGAGCAGATTTTGGCTGAAGCCGAAACTTTTACGCAGAACTGCGTGGAGACTGGAGACGCTGATAAGCAGGAAAGTAATCTGGACACTCCTGCAGACACATGTGAGGAGCCCCCCGCTGTGCCTGTGCGAAAAGTGGCCAAAAAAGGCCTGAAAGTATGCCCGGTGTGCTCTCGAGCGTTTGACAGCGTCAAAACCCTGAACAGACACATACAGTGTCACACGGACGATCGGCCGTATCACTGCGTCCACTGCAAGAAGCGCTTCAAACACATGCACGGCCTCAAGAGACACCAGATTTACGCCATCTGTCACAAGAAAACCAGTCGATTCTTGTGGAAGAAGGAGCATAGGGCGGGGCCGAGCCAAAGCGACGCGAGCAGCGCTGACCTCCAGCAAGGGGCCCCTCTGAAGATCCCAGTGTGGTGTTCCAACTGTGGCAAGCACTTCGAATACCTGTCCGCTTTGAAGGACCACCAGGAGAACGTTTGCAAGCTGGAAATGAGGGATATTATGAAATGTGACGACTGCGGGAAAGAGTTCAAGAGCATGACCATGCTCAAAGTGCACCAGAGGATCCACGACCCCCTGTACTGCAAAGAGTGTGGGAAGATCCTGGCAAACGAGGCTGCCTTTGAGAGGCACAAGCTAATGCACAGACCTATGCAGTGCACAATGTGCGACAAGACTTTCACTTTACTGAGACGCTTGAGGGAACACTACGAGAAACAGCACAACTTCTCCGGGCCGTATCCCTGCCCGCAGTGTGACAAAAGCTTCATCCAGCTGTCCTACCTCGCCATTCATCAGAGAATCCATAAAGGAGAGTTCCCTTATGTTTGTAACTTGTGCCCGGAGAAGTTCAGGTCCTCCAACTGTCTGACGGTGCATCAGCGGAAACACACTGGGGAGAAACCCTTCCTCTGCTGGCAGTGCGGGAAGTGCTACCGCTCGGCCTCGGAGCTCACGGTCCACATGGGAACGCACTCGGAGGAGAGGCCGTGGGCCTGCACACAGTGCAACATGGCGTATCGTACCAAGCTGCAGCTCACAAACCACGTGGAGCAAGTCCACATCGGGGTCCGGTATCCCTGCAACAGCTGCGGCAAGCAGTTCATGAAGGAGACGTCACTGAAGAGGCACGAGCTCATCCACACAGGAGAGAGGCCGCACCAGTGCACCGTGTGCGGGAAGACCTTCCTGACCGCCAACGAGCTCAGGCTCCACAACAGGTACCACACCGGGGAGCGGCCATACAAGTGTGAAGTGTGCGGCAAAGCCTTCATCCAGTCGGGCTATTTGAAGTCGCACATGCGGATCCACACGGGAGAGAAGCCATTTAAATGTGACATATGTGACAAAGGTTTCAGGTTGTCTTACCACATGAAGAAACACAGGCGGACTCACGCCGGGAAGCCAAAGAGCTACGTATGCGAGGAGTGTGGGTTAGCGTTCCTCCAAAAAAAATCCCTTTGTGAACACTCGCTCACTCACGAATTTAAAGTGGAGTCATCTTTCACAGAGGAAGTGAGAATAGAGTTTCAGTAGAAATCCAAATCTCTCTTAATGAGATGGTTCACCAAAAACACTCTGACCGGTTTAAACGTTGGTGCTTTTGTTGCTTTCCATTCATTCTGATGTTCTGAAGAACATATCATTGATCTCTAAGACGTGTGTATCTAAAACCAGTGAACATTTTCAGCTTGCAAATCTTTCTGCAATAAAAAAAACTTGAATTTTACCATCTCTTCTTTGTTTTTGAATGAGAAAATTGCTTATGTTGTCTAGTAATTTGGGGTTTAGCCTAGTAGTGTGAAACGTGGCCCTGCACCTAAGCCAACCGAAGGATCTGAAACTCCATAAAGCACCCCTCCAATAGCCAAACCCACCTGTTCTCTGATTGGATAGTTAAATTTGTGATTGACATGACATTGGCCAATCAGATGAAAGAAAGAAAAACTGGGTCAAAATTCGTACTTGTAACTTGAAACTTGAGTGCAGAGTTTCACAGGTATTTTTTTTGGCTAAGTCCACACACAAATCTTTTTACGCACACATCTGATTTACGACCACAATTTGAGCCCATAGCAAAACTACAAAAAAAAAGTTCTGTCCAAATAAAATATAAGCAGCTGAAAGATGGGGAAATCTCGGCTTGTTCTATTTTTCGTGAATAAACGCACCATCATGGAGAAAAACATTCCAGAGACGAAGCGAAATAAAATCAGAGACCTTTAATATGATTTAACCTGTGGTCTTTTATTAGCTGTCCACAAAAGCATGTCATGGAACGACAGAAACTGTAGCACGAGTGTAACATTCCTTTTTGTTGTTATACTCCACCACATCCCTGCTCCTCACACCATGTATAATTTATATTTCATATATATATATATTTTGTACAATATACATGTTCTCATCAAAGGAAAAGAAAAAAAAATGCAAAAGTTCATCCCTCCCCCTCGGTTGGGTGTGAAATCTAGTGAATATCCCATGCACGTTTTCACTGCATCTAGGAGAAGTGTCGTTTATTAGGAACAAGTATGCAGGCAAATAAAGGGGAGGGTCTCGGTGGACGAAGCTGGTGTATAGAGCACATTCTCAACAACATTAAACAAGAAGAGCCATGCGAACCGACACTTACTCTACAGCTTGGACCCAGTTTGGAATCAAAAGCGCCAGTACAGGGGCTAAAGTTAGTCTTTTGCTAATGGCGTAACATTAAGACAGATTTAAAAAAAGGATTGTTTTTTCCTCTCTATTCTAATGTCAAAGCCATATAAGTTTCTTTGAAAAAAAAAAAAAAT
>NC_140542.1:41413817-41433218 GCF_057382185.1 Mchenga conophoros
GTTTTGGGTTCATTGAGAACATGGTTGTTGTTCAATAATAAAATTATTCCTCAAAAATACAACTTGCCTAATAATTCTGCACTCCCTGTATATGTCCTGCTGTTCTCTATAAAGCTGTATAATATCTTTTCTGTCTGTGACAGGTGAACACACCTATCAGGCATAAGATCCCAAACATGTTTTATATTGTACCTTCATGCAGCTGTTTACTTAGAATTATAGTGATATTCATGATGTTAGTCTTACTTTTGCTGTTTATAGCAACTTGTCTTTGCTGTACACAACAATTTCCCTAGTGGGATCAATAAAGTATGTATGTAAATATGCTATCTATCTATCTATCTATCTATCTATCTATCTATCTATCTATCTATCTATCTATCTATCTATTAGCTTATTGCACAGACTGTCCTGTAATTATAAAACTGAACACAACTGAATTTTTTTTGTTAATTGACAGAATTACAAAAAGTTAATTGTCTGTTTTTGTGCTTGCTTTTGTTTTAGAAATTTATGTAGCAAACAATGAAAAACAGGTACTTTCTGTCATTTAATGGTTTATCTATTACTTATTTACTTTGGTGTAGTATGAATGGCCATAGAGCAGGTCTTTATCAGTTGAAAAGTTATGAAAATACACTTAAAAGTCTAAAATTTATGCCTTCCTTCACATTTTTCAGAGCTTTGCTGTGGAACAATACTAGCTTCCAGCCTTATGTTTGACACTCCACTCTAAATGCATATTACAGATAGACACAGGCTCCATGCCTCAAAGGTGAAGCCAATGAGCCATTCTTTCTGACATCCAAATTGTGTAAATCAGAAGTTTATGCAACATTTCTTCTACGGTAAAATAAAAGCTGGTAATAATAACCTGTGCCATATAGCTTATAAGCAGAAATAATCATCTAATGTTACTGACTGAGCTAATATATATTTGCCTAGATAAGACTTAGTAGCACATCACCCCTACACTTAGGTGGATTAGTTCAATATAGTGCCAATTCACAGCAACAATCGCCTCAAGCTGTTTTACATTGCTATGTAATGCCTCTACAATAATCTCTAAGGGTGCTCTAATAGGATAATAGGTTACTGGGAGGTCTTTAAGATACACCACAGCCTGACCATTCAGGAGTTTAAACTCTGTGTTTTTATTTTCTGGAAGGAGTCAGTCAAGCAAATCTAATTTGGGAGAAATATGGTATATTTTAAAGTCTTCATCAGAACTCTCACTGCTGTGTTTGAGATCAGCTTTCCAAACAGCCCAATAATAATGAATTACAGTAATCCAGACTAGACTCAACAAACGCACAAACGGGTATTTTTCAGCATCATTCTGAGACAGGATATTTTTTATTTTAATAATAAAAGGAACAGATGAAAGATGTCAGCCCACGCACACTGAATATCTGGATATTTCCCGCTGCCAAGGCTCCCCGCAGAGTTACGAGAAGTACCTGTAAGTGCGTGATGCTTGTTTTGCTTATTGGATGAGAATTAGCACACCCAATGAAGTTTAAATGAAGTGATATAAAGACCAGTGAGCAGCTCAATAAAAATCCTTCCTGCAGTATATTAAGCATAAGTCATTACTTCACTGGCAGTCTATGAAACTGGAGAATAAAATTTGACTAAAAGAAAAAATCAATCCAAAATACCAACAACTATTAAAACCTTTTGCCAAGTGTCCTTTCATCAAAGTGTTACTGCACACAGCTGCTGCTGTTTGTCTCTAAGCAGCTTTCCTTTCTTCTTTTTCTGGAAACAGAGAGGTGAGAAACTAAAGGCAGCCTGTTCAATTCACCGCCTTATTACCCCAAAACTTCTATTAGCACTCTGGCAACCTCCAAAACACTCAATTAGTGGGTCTGTATTATCTCTCAGCAGCACAGCTCAGGCAGAGAGTGCTGTGTAATGTCTATCTTCTTGCAGGAGGGCTTCAGTATAAAGTGGATATAACTTCAGCTTGTCTCTCAGCCACTGAAGTAAGTAGTAGACAAAGAGCTGAGAGAGGCAATGTATCCTCAACTCTCACATGTCAGGCTGATGGGTAATAACTATTAATGAAGAACATCTGCCGGTGGGTGTTGCACATCTCTGGAGAGGTGTTGCACACTCGGATGCTTACACATGCTGGTGGAGTTGTGGGCATACTTACGTTCATTTGAAATGCAATACTTCTAATAGACTTTAATTGGAGCGAACACTTGGCCTGTGCAGCTGCATAGGATTGGATGTCCACATTGTCAAGAGGCTGCTGACCTTACACAGCCGCAGGAAACAAAGCAATCCCAGCTTAATCTCCAGTACCGGCATGCTTGTGCTTATTAAATTCAAGAGTACTCAGTCGGCATTTGTCTCTTTGTGGAACAAATGTCTGAAAAATACAAATTGGTCTTGTTGTTTAATCTATTCCGTCATTTCCTTTGGGTCTGTAAAGGAGAAAACAATTTGTTTGGGTGTGACAGATCATTCTTCAAGCCTATTTCTCTTTTTTTCTTCTTATTTAAATTCAATGCTGCCAGTTAAGTCGCAAAATGATGCTTCCTTCTTTGTGAAGTAAACTGCTCAGATGCTTATCTACTGTCCACCCTTGTTCTTCATTTTTGCTTTGGAGATCTGCATACCTACTCCTGTTTAGGTACAGTACAAAATACAAAATATGTCAAATGTAAGATTATTTCACATTGTTTCTTATATATGATACATAGTGTTGGGGAGTAACGGAATACATGTACCGCCGTTATGTATTTAAAATACAAAATATGAGTAACTGTATTCCGTTACAGTTACTGTTTAAAAAGGTGGTATTCAGAATACAGTTACTTTGTTGAAATAAATGGATTACACTGCGGTACTTTCCTGTTTCATTTTGTCGCGGGTCAGGACGGTTTCGGTTTTGTTTGACAGCTACGTTCTGTTGTTCCAGGCGGCAGCGTTACGGTTGCCATGGTTACAGGGCGACGCTCTCTCTCTCTCTGCGACTGTGTGTTTCCTGGGTGAGAGAGCGCCTTTTCGTTGTTGTTGTTGTTAGGGTTGCCAACTCCCTGAAAAATAAATAAGGGACACCTCGTGGCCAGGCCGGGCGACCCAGTTGTCTTCACCATTCCCAGTGTGGTGAATTTTCTAGCTCTTTTTTGTGTGTGAAATTATTTTTTTAACCATTTGACTTGAAGTTGATTTAAGTAGATGCATATTCTATTCTTTGTGATATGAACACATGTGAAACAAATGATCATTTAGCCATTTATTTTTAGCTCAAAATGACAACATTAACACATAAAACAGGTCTCTTTCTTAAACAGAAGCCTGTCATGCTTAACTTTTGAGAATATAAGTAAATCTTTCTTTAAAAGCACTCTGTCCTGCTTAACTTAAAATAATAGAAAACAATAGAAAGAAAAATATTCTTGTAACAGTGCACATTTAGTGCATTTAGTACAATTGGCTTCAGTTGAGGTATTATTTCAGCTTTTCTAATGCTAATCAGCTGCTCCTGTTTGTAAACCCGCTTGTTCCCATGATTACGCATCATAACTCATCATCATTATTCATCTATGTATTACTTTTATGTATTAGTCATCTATTTGTTGTAATCATCTATCCTTGCAGTTGTTTATTACACAAAATAAGTTATATTATCACACTTCTGGCTACATAGCGCTGATATTCACTGCACATGCCCATATTAACGTTTTCCAGCCAGGTGTTTTCCTTTTTCCATTCTTCCCTTTCTCTGAGGGGAACAAACATTGCTGCTCTAATGCTGGGCTCACACTGTGCGATTTTTGGCCCATTTTGAGCCGATTTTTGAGTGATCGGACCGATTTTGGCCTTCATCGTGCGTCGTGTAGTATACGTGGGGTAACGAGAAGTGATTAACACCTCACGACCAGCTCCCGATCATCAATCGCTCGTGAGGGTGTCACCACAGGCGCTCACACTGCTCACGCGCAAACGTAAACGTTGGTGAAAAAGATGGAGCAGCACGGCTGTGCAGCGTGTGATCTGGACACAAGCGATGGAGGCACAACTTGTAGAACTTTGGAAAGCTCATCCGAGCCTTTTCGATGTGGCATCACAAAATTATCACGACCACAACAACCGTGAAAATAGTTGGATCTACATCGCTGCTCAATCACAGCTGCCTGATCAATGTTTTTCATTAGCAATTTAGCAAAGTTGATGGTAGTGGTGTGTCTGTGTGAGTGAAAGACAGAGAGAGCGAGCGACAGATTTTCTGTTATAACCTTCATGTTATGGAGGCACAGTGTGAGCACTCAGGTCGCATCAGAGCATCGGGCGGTATAGTGTGAGAGTACATCGTGACATACGAACTTCTAACCCCTGCGAGTCAATCGTGCAGTTTGAGCAGGAGCTGAATAACGTGACTGAAAAAAATCGCACAGTGTTTGCCCAGCTTTTCTTAGATCTAAAGAAGGCGTTTGATACTGTTAATCATGAAATTCTATTAAAAAAACTGGAAAAGTACGGGTTTAGGGGAGTGGTTTTGGAATGGTTAAAAAGCTATGTAGGGAATAGGCAACAATATGTACAAATAAATGAATATAAATCTAATTTGATGGATATAGCTTGTGGAGTACCTCAAGGTTCAGTACTGGGTCCAAAAATGTTTATTATGTACTTAAATGCTATCTGCAGAGTATCGGAGATTTTAAAGTTTGTAATATTTGCAGATGACACAAATATACTGTGTGCAGGTGGGGAATTGCCACAGGTTTTGGAAATGATCACACAGGAATTAACGATATTAAAGAAGTGGTTTGATATAAATAAATTATCATTGAATCTCGATA
This sequence comes from Mchenga conophoros, assembly GCF_057382185.1. Taxonomy (NCBI): domain Eukaryota; kingdom Metazoa; phylum Chordata; class Actinopteri; order Cichliformes; family Cichlidae; genus Mchenga; species Mchenga conophoros. The sequence continues at coordinate 41,418,638 of NC_140542.1, forward strand.
AAACCAAATTTATGTTGTTTGGAAACCAAAAGAAAAACATCGAAGTAGAAATATGTGTTGACAATGTATATTTAGAAAGAGTAAATGAAATAAAATTTCTTGGGGTGATCATTGACCACAAGCTCTGTTGGAAGCCACACATTACTTATGTTCGGGGGAAATTGGCACGGGGCATTGCCGTCCTGGGAAAAGCAAAGCATATGTTGGATCAGAAAGCACTGCACATTTTATACTGTGCTTTACTACTGCCATATATGAGCTACTGTGTAGAGGTCTGGGGAAACACATACAAAAGTAACACACAAACAATAACTATAATACAGAAAAGGGCCATTAGATTAATAAATAATGTAGGGTACAGGGACCATACAAATGCACTCTTTGTCAAAATGCAAGCTATTAAATTCCAAGACTTGGTGAAGCTTAAAACAGCGCAAATAATGTATAAAGTCAGAAATAAATTGCTTCCCAAAGAAATCTGTAAATTGTTCATAGAAAGAGAAGGTGGGTATAACTTAAGAGGGAAATGGAATTTAAAAATACAAAGTGCTAGAACAACTTTAAGAACTATGTCAATCTCAATTGCAGGAGTTAAATTATGGAACAGTCTAACAGAAGAAATAAAAGACAGTCAAAACATAAAACAGTTTAAAGTAAAATATAAAAACCTAATTTTAAATAAGTATAAGAATGAAGAAAACGGGGTTAACCCAGGACGGTAATGTTGCTGGTAATGGTGTTGCGGTTCTTTTTTGGTTGTTTTTTTGTTTTGTTTTGGTTTGTTGTTTTTCCATAACTTGTGTATCTGCAAATATACACATTCTGTATTTTTCATATGAAAGAAACTATACTGTGGTGGGGCTTGCTAATTTCTTGTTTTTGATTTATGTATGTTATGTTTTGTTTTACTTCATATGTTTATATGTTTCATATGTTGTTTGTTTAATTTAAGACAAAAAAAAAATTAAATGAATGAGAGGTAAAACTTGAGGGGGTAGGGACAAATAAGTAAATACTTCAGCCTACTCCTTTTCAAACAAATAATGGAATGATATTTTGTAATGATTGTGAAGGCACATGTTTGAAATGTTTGAAATAAAAATGAACTGAACTGAACTGAACTGAACTTTAGGTGTACTGTCATCCGAGACTTGCACCGCAGAGTCGGCGTTTGTTTCCCTGTTGGCCATGCTTCTTGTTGTGGTCATCTGTTGTCTTCCGGTATTTTCTCCGCAAGCGACCTTTCCTCGACCAATGAGATGAGCAGTAATCTGAATTGTCATACTCGAATTGTCATAAGTGTGCTGTCAGCTCATTGGTCACAAAGCAGGAGAGGGGCTGGGAATTATGTTTTCAAACAAAGTGTTAATTCCATTAAAAGTTATAGACTACTTTTGATTCTCACTGTATTACGGGACAAAGTGCGTCCCTTATTAGCTCAATACGGGACGTGTACTTTTGTTTCGAAATACGGGACGATTCCGTATTTTAAGGGACGGTTGGCAACCCTAGTTGTTGTTGTGCTAAGCTAACAGGCAGAATGCTACAAGTATAGCTCTAAAGAATGTAGCATCATGGGCAGTATAGTCCGTGTTGCAGGGAGAATGCACTGCCATACACGTAATGGGTCTGTGAGCGCGAGGAGGGAGAAAAAGGGGAGTGGAAAGGTACGAGTTGTCATCGAGGAAAAACGGGAGCTGGAAGCATGTAAATATAATAATAACCACTTCAGCCAAGAAAAGTGCCTGACGAGCCCAGTTGTAAGTAAGCTATTAAGACTCGACTGTACACCGTGTTCGTGTTTTCCTCCGAAACAATAAGTTCCGTTGGAGCAGTCTTTCAACGCCTCTCTCTGTCTCTCGCAAGAAAAGTTGACCCAGACAACAAAGTAAAGCTATTTTTCGGCTACCAGCCAACAGGGACCCCGCCGTATTAGTCAGAGGTCCCTTTACTACAGTTCGGAGTCGCGGACCTTCAGTAATAGTAATAAATCACACAGCAATAGTACATTCACGTTGTTGTAAAAAGCATGATAATATATTAAGTAATCCAAAGTATTCAGAATACATTACTGTCATTGAGTAACGTAACGGAATACGTTACAGAATACATTTTGGGGCATGTAATCTTTATTCTGTAATGGAATACATTTTAAAAGTAACCTTCCCAACACTGATGATACATGGTATTTAAGTATTTTCATGGATGTTACTTACAGTACACTTTACTTTGTTTTCTTGATATGAAATCCATCCAGCTCTGTAAACTCTATGCACAATTAACAAGACACTATAAGAGACTGAAACATTTTAAAGGAATATTTAATTCCTATTATAGAAACCGTAACTTCTGCATGCTGCACTTTCAAATATAATCTATAAGAGACTTGAAAACAACAAATGTGAAGGCTAATGGGGGGCGATCGTGGCTCAGGGGGTTGGGAATCGCATCTGTAACCGGAAGGTCGCCGGTTCCATCCCTGGGCTCTCTGTCCTGGTCGTTGTGTCCCTGAGCAAGACACTTTACCCTACTTGCCTACTGGTGCTGGCCAGAGGGGCCGATGGCGCGATATGGCAGCCTCGCTTCTGTCAGTCTGCCCCAGGGCAGCTGTGGCTACAACTGTAGCTTGCCTCCACCAGTGTATGAATGTGAGAGTGAATGAATAGTGGTATTGTAAAGCGCTTTGAGTGCCTTGAAAAGCGCTATATAAATCCAATCCATTATTATTATTATTATTAATTTATTTATTATCATAATAAAAAAGAGCAAACCCTACTATAATTCTGTAAGTGGTTTGTACTCTTAAAATGCCGCTACTCAAGTGTTTATTGTTGCTTAGTTACAAAGTTAGTGTTTGTTCTTCTATGGAGTGGAACAACCTTTGCTTGCTGCAGCCCAAAGAGTGTAGCAGGAGTCGAGCCATCGGACGAGGAACCTGCTGGACATTATTGTGTCACAGAGAGGTAAAAAAATGTATGTAAGGGAACACTTGAGATACATGCTTACTATAACACAAAGTAGGGACGCCAACACATTTAGAAGGCACAAACTATTGTGAATCTATTTCAGCTGCTTCGGTGCAAATGAGAGTGAAAACAGGTGCAGAGACAACAACGAGACAGTTACAAACCACTGTTGTGTCTTTATCGCTCCTTATTGCTCCATATGTGCTATCACAAGAAGGTTGGTTGTGTCTCCCAGCACAATTTCAAGGAGAGTGTTGAGCAGATACCAGGACACTGGACAGGAGTGTAGAAAGTCATTAACCCTCCAGCAGGTCCAGTGCCTGAGGTGGAACAGCTTGTGTATATGTTTCTGGACGCCACAAGGATGAGGATGGCATGAGGGCCCGACATCCTTTAGTAAGACCCGCACATTTGCACTCATGCACACCTCTACTGCCTTTTATTGCGACAATCACAAAATATCTCTGTAGTATACACTGAGGATTGGGACAAGAGTCCTGTGCCTCTGTTTTGATCCTTTAAAAATCTTTCATGTGGTTGCTAACTTTGGCTAAACACAAGTCGATTTCAGGCCCAAACAGGTGAGCAGCATAAAGAGCAAAACGTCTTCACAGGTTGCAGAAGACAACAAAGCACCAGTCCAACTGGGCATCAAATACTGCTGTTTTGCCCTTTGGTGTCTTTGGTGCAGATTTATAGTGATCTTACTCTGAGCTTGTCACATCTGGAAGCTTGTAAAGAACGACCCTGGTGTCAAATTTAAGTGCGACACATTCTTTCACAAATGTTTGTAGAAGCAGTCTGCTATGTTTAGGTGGTTGATTTTATACACCTGTGACCATTTAAGTGATTGGAATACCTGAATTCAATGATTTGAATGCATGAGTGAATACTTTTGAGCAATGTAGTGTGTAAGAGGCCAGTGCTTTCAGACATGTCTGCCTCTGAAGTGAATATGTTGGAAACGCATGTTCATCGGGTGGGAGGAGCTTAAAACATTTAAACCTAATTTTTCTTTCCCACCTTGAATTGACTAAATGCATATTTTACTCTAGCAAAAAATCCAGACAGAGAAAGATCTCTTTGTTAGACTAATTTAGCCATATCCTTTAAAAAATAAATAGTGGATTTATTCCACAAGCTGCTCTTTCATCTCTGTTTAATCTTTGCAGCAATGAGGTGTGATGAGCGGGCAGAATCCTGTGGCAGGCACCGAAGGACATTAAACCATTATACAGTAATGAATCCAGCCTCATGTAATTATTGCAGGATGCAGCAACAGCCTACAAGATTTTCCAGCATGTGTCTTCAGTCTGAATGAAGACGTGCGCAGCTGTGTGAGTGCGTGTGTGTTTGGTGGGATTGTTTGTGTCAGCATGCGCTCGCTGCCTTCCTAAAGGTGCTGGGAGACAGATAAGGAAAATGGCCGCGCCCTGTGCCGGCGACTGAATGAGCCAGCCTCATCGTTAAAGCCCAGTGAACATTTTCTTTTATTCTTTAAATCATGGTGACTCTTAAGAGGGACAGACACGAGTATGTGGGTAGCACTGCAGACCTCAGAGAAAGAGAAAGTGAAGCGAAGGACAAAAATGATTCCCAGCACGCCTAAAGCCCATTAGAGAGAAAGACATTGAAAAGGACAAGAGGGTAACATTATCATCGGTAGGTAAGCTCCTCCACTAGATCAAAGGTCCTTTTAGAGCTTAAAACAGATATACGACCTCATCTCACACTACATCAAGCTGTTTACCCAACGGATGTTGTTTTTTTATGAGTCTTTTATCAAGTTAAGGGAAGTCTGACTGACGCATTTGTCTATTTTCCCCCTTTACTTTCACCATTGTTGGGAAATGGGTCAGACTGCACGAGATTAGGGACGATGATGTATGGTGAAGTAGAAAAAGGTATTTTAAGTCTGATATGATAAAAAATGAGAATGGCGAGATGGACTCAAGATGAAATGTAACACCTCCTGCGGGTGAACCTTTCCCATTATCCCATAGTGAGTGTGGGATAATGGAGCAGAAAGGATTGGAAGAACGTCTGAGAAGCAGCTTTAAATAGCGGCCCTGTTAATGAAATCTTCCTGAAACATAAAGGAAAGCTATACGTCACTTGCCGCCTGTTTATATGGATAGAAATGTGAAGGATAGGTTTTAATTTTTTGGGTTTTTTTGTAAAAAAGCAAATTCTTATACCAAAATCACTCAGGTATTCAGAAAGCACAGTAATCACTTCCTGGAAAAAAGAGAAATAACATCCCATCACTGTGCAATTTTCTGTAACTCTTGCAGCGTTGCAGGAGGAGAGGGATTCCTCTATTTGAGAAAGCCACTCAGCCCTGAAAAATAAGCACTTTTTCTCTTAGCCTATGCACAGCAGAATACATCATGACTCAATTTTCAAGCTGGGTGCTGACAGCCAAGGAAAATACATAGCGACTGATGCCTCAAATGTTTAAAGCTTACACCACCTATGATAAATGTCAACACATGAAAAACAAACCACTAATAGGGACTATTAGGAATTCAGCTGTCAGACGAAAAGAGACGGCAGATAAGAGGAAAGAATGCATCGCAAATTGTGTATTTTTTTTAAGGTAGCGTATAATCTTGCATTTAATACTGCATGTATTGGCCACTAAATGAGATGTAATTATACACACGCAGGAACACAGCTCAGAAATTTGACACTTTTTTTGATTTATTTAATACCAATAAATTATTTAGTCCATAACAGCAAATGGGATTTTGCTGCTTACTGCAAAAAAACTCCTTGAGCAGCTGCTTTATGAGGATTATAGCAAGGAGGATTTACCTGAGATATCAGGCCAAAAAGGACAGATGTCTAATAGCAGGTTCACATTCAGTGCTAACTTCAGTTTCCTTTAACAGATTTATATAAATTATATAAAAGTGCCAAAATTTGTGAGCTTTCCTCCCGGAGCCATTAATTGGCCATTATTTTCATCTTGTGAAAAATATTTTACTATAGAATTTCAACCACCGAATAAATTACTCTTATGTCTTTAATGCTTTTCACTGTAAATTAAATCTGTAACTTAAAAACGTCTGCAGAGCTCCTGCAGGCACATGTTACATGTTGCTCCACTGGTTTGGTGACTAATGCTGCTATTTAGCTCTATACAGGTCAAGGGACTAGCTTTTCAACCCTTTGACAGCACTCGTTCAGAAATCACCCAGTGCCAGCTTATTCAGTTTAGTTAGATAAACGGAAGAGAATGGAAGGATGGATGGATGAACTATTCCATGCATAGGAGCCTATCCCAGACATTAAGTAAGAGGTACACCCTGCATAGGCTAACCATTTACCATCGCACCAGCAGCCACCTTAGAATCACCAGTTAACCTGGCAAGCAGTTGTTTGGACAGGTTCCAATATAGAACTTGGTGAGCTTCTTTCTCTCTCTTTTTGGCTTACTGGCTCACTCATGTAACTAATCTAAATACACAATCAAGTTATTTAGTCTATAATACAGCAGTAATAAACAGTGTCTAACCTTCTGTGAGAACTTATACATTCGTTTTACATACAAGTATTGTGTCCTATTCTCTCCATGTAAATCTGGTAATATATATAGTGCTTTTTTGCTCTTACCTAGCACTCAAATCATTTTTATACAACAAGCTCCATTCATAGACACATACACACAAACTGCACATGCAAACGTTTGATCGGGACTGCATTTACTATTTTTATTGAGATAATATTAGTAAAAAAAAAACAGGATAAGGTGAGCCAGCTGGCTCTGCTCTGCTTGATCACAGAGAGTATTCAAAGATCTAAAGAGGATGAATTAGCTGAAATTATCCACTTGACACTATGTTTTACTGTTAGATTTTTTTTAGCATTTTATTAATGTTAATAATAATAATAATTGGATTTATATAGCGCTTTTCAAGGCACCCAAAGCGCTTTACAATGCCACTATTCATTCACTCTCACATTCACACACTGGTGGAGGCAGCTACAGTTGTAGCCACAGCTGCCCTGGGGCAGACTGACAGAAGCGAGGCTGCCATATCGCGCCATCGGCCCCTCTGGCCAACACCAGTAGGCAGTAGGGTAACATGTCTTGCCCAAGGACACAACGACCAGGACAGAGAGCCCGGGGATCGAGCCGGCGACCTTCCGGTTAAGATGCGCTTCCCAACCCCCTGAGCCACGATCGCCCGCTATCGTTAGCCAGTATCCATCTTAAATCCAACAAAATAAAATTCCCTTCATCAACCAAATGACCCTTTTAGATGCCAGTTAATTTTCTTCTACGAAGTAAACTAATGATCACCCTTTAGACATCAAACTTTAGCAAGCTAGCCAAGCAAGCTAGCTGAGGTTAGCCAGGTGGCTGTAACCTGGCTTTACTCTGGAATCTGTTAACTGTAAGGTAAGCTGTTATTTAACTACTACTTACTATTTAACAGTCAGATCAATCAGGAGTTTGGATCAATAAGGTGACATTATTCGAGAAAGCTGCGACCTTAAGTTATGAGCACATGGCGTCTTGGCTACCGTGCTGCCCAGTTCGAGTTTCTGCTCATAATAATCATATGTTATCACTGGAATAAAAACCTGCACTGCTCATAAATTCTTTCTGTCTTCTGCACGCACGTCTCGGAAAGGTGCAAGCTTTAAAATAACTTTATATTCAGTCTTTATATTCAGTCTTCAGCCTGAGTGCTTCATTTCATAAGAAAACTGGATCTTAACCAGAGGCAGCGAGACAGTTTGTTTGATTAGTTGAAAGTGTCCCATAACATGATGGATGCAAAGTATATTTTAGTGGAGTGGAAACACACAAATCGACTGTCATGATCGCCTTTGTCTGACGGTATAATCAAAAAAGAATTAATGACATGTCGGAAGACAGAGGCTATTTTGTACAGCATATGGAAACAGGTGTGTGTTGAATTTTTGGCGAGCTCTTTCTGTGCGCCTTGGCACAAGTTTAAAAACCACTGGACTGAGTGAAAAATAAATCCAAAGCAGGTTGAAAGCACATAAGAAAGGGAAGGTCTCTTCTTTTTAGTTGCATTGCAATCAATTTACACCTGGGCAATAAAAAATGTATATTGTTACAGCTTTAATGAAGTTACACTGCTTCGTGGTTATAATTTTGCACCAACTGTAGGACACGTTAAGCTTGGATTCAGTGGAGCTCCAGGGGAGCAAAGCAGGAAGGATGATATTTTTGAGATAAAATTAAACCTGCATCTTCTCCTGTGACTCCCCCACTCCATGTAAGGTAATTTTCCTCCAACACTGAACTAAAGAATTGAAAACGACTTCATAGTGTAAAACCTGCCAAGCACGAATAGCATCAGAAACTAGGTTTGGTTACCTGAAAGGATTATAACTTTAGGTCAATCATGCCTTGACTTTTTGCCACCCTCTGCACTGAAGGGAAACACAGCTTCAGGAATAGAAGCCCCATTGTTAGAGGCCTGCACTGTATTACATTACAGCATTTATTTGTGTAGTGGGTGCTCTCTGACCCACAGGGCAGCTGCTGTGCTGACAGATGAACGGTCTTGCGACTTCACACCTGGTCACAACATGTCAGTTTAGCACCTATGGATCGTATATGCCTCACACAACGTTTCACACGAAGGGAAAATGAAAGAAAATTCTTCTCAGTGTAATTAGAGATGAGGAAAAGTGCAAACGCCCGAGGCGTCCACGGCACATTTCTGCCAGTGGTGATCTCCTCCACTTGCTCAGACAAAGACATGAAATATGAGTGTATAAGATGAGCTGGGAGATAATGGTGACCTATGAAATAAAAGACTTATTTTCACCTCAGGAGAATGGTATTATGGGTATGGTGATGAATGTTGTTCTTTAACAGCCTCTTCTATTATCCATTAATTACCGAACAAGTCGGGTGTGAAATTGCCCTGAGAGCCAGCTCTGTGTGGTTGCTTTACTTTTAAGCAATCTTGTTTATTGTTCAGAAATTGTGCTAATACGTTAAAATTGATTTCAATTTAAACCATTTAGATGTGCTGGTACTAAGCAGATTTTAAATGCTTTCTCTGGGGAAATGGAGGGACCACAAAACACCTGCTTCCTGTCAGCGATTTGTTCCAGAGCTTTTCTGCGATGCTAGATGTGTAGAATATTCGCATAATTACCAAATTATTTCACACAACAAACATTAGCTGAATTACAGTAAATCAACAAGACGCAGTCTGAGGCATCACCTGTCAGCGTCTACTCTGCATTATGGATTAAAGTTTAACATACATTTATGAAACCTGCTGCAAACATATGCATTTCTATATCCTTTGGGATGACCTGAGTTATTGTGCTTTTGTGTGGTGCATTATGTGTTAATTTCCCTGTGGTCATGATTTGGAGTTTTATATGTGGTGGCAGTAATGATAGACTCTCCTGCGTCACCACACAAATTCCTAATGTGGGTTTCTGGTTTCAAAAGTCATGACCATTTTCGAACACTGTGAGAACACTGTGTCACCATAGAGTAGTGGACCCCACACATTGCTAATGCAACAAATTTTTAGCTGTTAGAGTTGAGTTTTAAGTTCTTAGATCCTCTCTGGGGAACACTGGCGTAGAGATGTTGTGTTTGACCCTTGTCTGGTTTTGATAGTGTTAGGTTTCGTATTGTTGATTGTCATTTATGCTTAGAAATATCTACTTATATATGCTTAGAGTTTTATAATTAGTTTTAGATTGGTAGAGGTTTGATCCTTAATAGTCTGCAAACTTTGTGTGCACACCTACATCCTGGGAGCATGGGAGAGGTCGTACCTTCTCTTATTGTTTTATGGTAGGATAAACGTATCTATATCTGTTTTAGTCTAAGTGCCTTTTGTTTAGATGAACTGCTGGACTTCCAGACCAGCAGGTTTAGGGAAGTCTTTATGGGGTCACACTCTGACCCCACACACACGCACACACACAAACACACAGTATTCTTTGTTCACATGTATACCTATGTAAGATGTTATATGTTAATGACCCTATGCATATTCATGGAACCACAATAAAAGGAGTGCTATGGGGAACCTGGCTGAGAGTCTGACGGAGGTCAAGTGGTGGAACGACACTTGGCTCCAGGCAGGTCTCCCTCATGCATGAGTAACACGAAGAACTTTGCCCACTTGGTGTTCAATGCTTTTGCTGTGTTTTTAAATTGTCTCGTTCCAGCGGTGGGCCTGTGCTAGACAGACCCAACAGATAGTCTCAGAAAAAGAGTTGGAATTTGGCAAAGACCTTGGTTTTGGTAAGAATAAACCTTTTACAATGGTAAATGCATGTTAGAGTTCTTGGTTACCATGGTGCGAAGTTCCCTGCAATAGACAAGTATCCTTTTCAGGGTGTACCGCGCCTTTCGGCATATGACAGTTGGTATAGAATCAAGCCCCCTTGCCAGGTTGGTTGCAAAGCGGCTTGCAGATGTACAGCAAATGTAGCTTTAAGGCATTAACCACTTGGATGTACAGAATGTTATCAGCAGAAAAGCTGGACTGATCTTGACTTCATGCCCTGGCTCAAAGTGCCAAACCTCAATTTAAAAAACAGTAAAAATCTACTGGCACTACTGGTCCACCGGGACCATTTACTTTAGACCATGAAAAAGATTTAATAAGATTGCATTCAGCAATTATCTTAATTAAGTCTGGTCCAAACACTAAACAGAGCATCATTATCATCCAAAGGGCTTCACTGATAGCAATGAAAAATATTATTTTTTTGACTCTGTTGTGTTTTTTAAAGCGTAAATTGCACATTAATTTAACTTAATAAATACAACAGTATTGGTGAGCTGCTGAAGAATTTGCATGTAAATGATGTCTGGTATCCCCATGCTGGTCCAGAGGTAATTGCAGCCTAACGCACACTCTAAATGTCTTCTCAAAACACTGAAATCACTGCAGTGCATTCACACATCAATAACAGGCCCTGCTATGGTGTTGTTAAATGGTCATATCGAGTTCAGTTATTGCTAAATAATTCACTACTGAACATTTTAACAGCACAGTCTGTTGGCTGTCATTGAATTTTATTTTGAAAGCATATTTTCTATCTGGAAACCGTCTTTTTGTACTTTGTGCGAGCTAAGCAGAGGACACATTTCCACATAAAACAGACAACCTCACTACATCTGTCTGAGAGATGTAATAACCCCAGGTATTTATTTATTTAGTGCTCCAGGTGGAAAACTGCCATCCTCTATCTCTTCTTTGCTGCTCTGGCCCTTGCTTCACCCACTCCAGTGGCAGATTGATGTTTCAGAAACCGCAGCAGCTGTCATGGTCGGACGGTCCTTCCCGGAGCGACCTGTCTGTGTGTGTATGTGTGTGCTTCTCTCTCTCTCCTCCTCCACCCAGTGGCTGACACACCTGCACCTAATTTGCCATCCAGCTGTCACTGATCATCCTCGTTGTGGACTGAGGTACTTAACTATGTGTCTGGATGGCAGTCGACGCTGGATTGTACTGGAGGCTCGGTAGTAAAGAGTGTTTTCTTACTTTTAACATAGCCTTAGCCGGCTACCCTTCTCACCTGTAGCTGTCGTCACTTGTTTATAGGAGGAAGTGATACGGAGCAGAAGGTTGGAGAGAAGGAGTCCGCTGGATTAAGCCCTCGGAGGAGAAACACACTCAGATAATCACTTGGGAGACTCACCTGCACACCACTGGGAATTTGGAGATGATCACCGTTGGATTTTTGTACTTCGCTTTGTGACTGTTTTGAGCACTGTAAATAAACGCACTGTTTGCTTCGCATCCAGAGCTCCGCGACTGAGTCTGTATTTCCCCCATTACCCGTGACAGCAGCTGATCTGAATTGCTCCAGCTTGTTGTAGCAGTCCAAGAGAATCATCTGAAAATCATCCATGTCAGCTCTAAATTAACCGATATATTTTTTTCAGTTATATGTTGACAGTTGACTCTTGTTGTAATTTTGCTTCTATTACTCAGCTGCAGTTGATAATAGGCTGATGGTTAAAAAAAACACATCTGATTAAAAATTAACATCTGAGACTATCGGTCCCTCCTTTTTTCTCTCCATGTTTGACTCAAGTACATAATTAAAAACTGGTCACAAGGATTGATTTTTAATAACTTCTTTTTAGTTTTAACAAACTAACCTGTAATTTTCCCAATGTAAAGTCTTCATTATATTCTTTTATAAATCAATATACTATATATTGATTTTTTTAAACAGATGTTGAATTTTATCATTTCACACTTTTTTAATGCCGTTCCCACAGTCACACTCTGGTGATGCATCCGGCAATTTAGGGTTCAATTCCGTGCCCATGAACAGGATCCAGGAAGCAAATTACCAACTGTTTGATTAGCAGATGTCCTGCTCTGCCTCTTGTGCCACAACCACCTGAGACTTTAGGCTAAGGTACGCTAAACATGATTTCTGTTAATCCTCACCATCCTAGAGGATCCTATTGATGTGTATAGTTTTCCTTCTTTTACTTGCATTTCAGTTGGGAGTTTGATGACATCAGAGCCAGTGAGCTGTTGCTCTGAGGCCATAATTTACTCTGTAATTTACAGTTTGAGTTCTTCAAATCTCACTCTCTCTCAAGTGATGGAGACACAGAGACTTATTGTACTTCATAATTCTCCCAAGTGCCTCATCCAGGGAGCCCAAGGCACACCATTCTGACTCTATAGCTGTGATGCTGTTACAGAATGAATGTAGAGGTGTTTTTTTTTTGTTGAAATTTTAAAAGTAGCCTTGGGAGGTTAAAGCTGCAGAAGGCAGAAAATGCACGAGCTGAGAGTGTCTCTTCTAAGCCCCTTCTACCAGATGAGAATAATGGTTTCACACAGGAACTGAATACCACTCTCCCAGGTGAAAGTCCGCCACTCCACCTTACTTCCAAAGTACTTTTTTGCTCTTTGTTCTACTTTATAACATCACACACCTGACCTCATCTTAAAAGACCTGTGATTGGCCAACGTCTCCCATCACTAGATAGATTTTCTAAAGCTGAGAAGAAATGCAGGAGATGAAGTTCCCTCTCATACACCATGAATTACTATATGACGTGCACGTTATTATCCCATGGAACCAAAAACAATTCACCAACCTCAACTTTAACGGCTAATAAAGATTTTTGAGTCGTCACTTGTAAATGTAAACTGGTTTTAAATGTCACAACACAAAAACTGTGATTTAAAGATGATTAAGAAATCTTGCAAACGAGGAAAAATTTATCTAGTTTCACTAAAATCTGACTGATACTGAAAATTGAAATTCTATTAAATCTGACCAATAGTAATGATACGTGTGAATTAACCGTCAGTTCTTTGGCCATATGAGGTAAAAATTAATAGTTTGATATACTTCCTCTTGTTTTTACTGGATCCTGGTAAGATGTGACACACTGCTAGTGCCAGAAGATGATGGCAAAGAATATCAAAGCCATATAATAAAGTAAGAAATATTCCAAAAATGTCAAAAAGTCTGGTGTGGAGTCGTTTGATAGCGGGGGAATAGTTTTAAGTCAATATCAAGCAGTATTTTTGCTTGAAATGCAAATGCCTGTAGATCAGCACCACTCTTTTGCAGCTTGGCAGATCATTTGATCAGTAACATCATGATTATGTAACCCTAAAAAATATATTGCACTATGGATGCACACCAGCTTTGCTTGCTCATAGTGTCAGCTCAATTTGAATTTTCATGGGATTTGTTAAGAATAAGGAAAATATAGACTATTACCAGACATATTCTTAAATATATGTATTAATCACACCGGCTGACTGCACACAAGCCTCGATGGTGAGAGAACTGCTCATCCAGGTTGCTGCACCTGTTTTTGATAAAATAAACTTTGAAATGAGATGCAAAAGCCTCCCCTTTAGGTTTCTCGCAGACACAGATGGTAGAACATGCTTAAAGTCGCACTCTTAATGCAATCATCATACACTTGACGAGCAGATTCACACTTATACTACTCAGTGATTCATGAACTGTAAATCAATCTGTTCACATAACACAGCAGGAGGAGGAAATGAGTCCCCTGAACTCCACCAAATGACTTCGAGCAGTTGGCATCGACCACGTTACGAGCCACATGTCAACCTCTGGCAGCGCTCACTGGCCAACGCTGGAGGTGAGGAAGCCCAGCTGAGATGGAGTGGTAGAGAAAGCCAGACACATGGTAAATTTAACAGGAATCAAAAAGCTTTTTTTCTGCCTTTTTTTCCCTACAAATATGTTTAAATAAGCAAGAATAAACACAGGAGAGCTGCTTTGTAATGCATATTCCCATTTCTTCTGGCAATTAAAGGAGGAGTGTTTTCTTTTACCCATAATGCAATTTCTGCCAGTTCATTTCCTGCTGGGAATAATTGATTTACCATAAAGTACAGAATACATATAGTTGCAGTGGCATCAGGTCTCTTAACAATTATAATAAGCTGATAATAAAATTATTGGCTTTGCCTTACTGATCCTGTGAGGATGTCATTTCCCAGGAAAACCATCTCACTTCTCTTTTCTTACAAAGTCATGAGATCATAGTTTCACAAAAGTCTTATTTAAACGCAATAATTCTGCCTTTATGGACATGAAGGAGGACAAGAAATTGTATG
>NC_140542.1:41433318-41459751 GCF_057382185.1 Mchenga conophoros
ATAAACGGTACAGTTTCATGACTGAAACTAACACCACTGGATAACGATGGGCGGCGAGGTCAGTTTTTTGATCATCAACAAGTCCACTGATCAATGGCACCATTCATAGTTGGGGAATGGCTGCAATCACAGCATTGTAAGATCCTGAAAGATGTACCCTTAGGCCCCCTCCTCGATTCAGAGATGGTCGTTCCCTTTTCACGTAAATGGCCTCCTTTACTCCGCGCTCCATCCAGATCAACAGAATCAGCTTTTTGAGATTTCCCTAAATGGATGATTGAGCATGCATCAAGACTTAACTGAGAAAGTTCAGGTTGTGTTTTTGTCACATATAAACTTTTAAGCTTGTTAGAATTCTATTGTATTTACGTGTATGTAAATCAGTAAATCATTGCACCCATTTTATATTTTCCTAGTAAAATATAAAGAGTTGAGTGGTGACTCAAGACTTTTGCACAGTACTGTAAGTGCATCCGCAAACTGTAAATAAAAACAACTGCAAATTACATAAATGTGACTCGTCTTTGGCTTACATGATTACCGTGCATCTACAAAGTGCTTCGGCTATTTTCCAAAACATCGCACTTTTAGCAGTTAGATGAGGGGAGGTGAACACATCAGCCACTTATTAGTTGTTAAAGTAATGTGAAATTTAAAATGGCTCAGCACACTGTTCTCTGCTTTCTGCACACTGAAAATGCCAGGAGGTTATACAGCCTTCTCGGTCAAACACTATAAAATATCTGCAAAATACTACACCAACAAAAACTGCTCTGAAAACACCACCAAATTACTTTTTTAACAATCCCAAAGATGTTCACTTTAAGTGAAGAAACAATGAATCACCTCTGAAACACTACACTTTATCTTTGGAAGCCATTAAGGCTCGTCTTTCGTCATATGGGTAATTTGTCGAACACATTTCTGGTCATGTTGTTTTTATTTTGAAGCACACTGAACCTGTGTGTTAGCCGTACTCTTTTTTTCAGTGGCTGACGAACAATAAATGAGTTTAAAAGGGGAATAAGTGCGCTCATCCTTCTGTTACCCTCCGGCAAAACGTAGAGCCTGGGTAGACTAGGATTTAACCCAATCATATGCATGAAGGATGATTAATATGCTTGCTAATGTTGAGGCGGCTTAAACATCTCTGGATATGAGATCAGGTAAACAGCAGTGAACACCGGCAACTGGAGGTGGGAAGTGCACAGTCCATCAATCATGGTTGACAGCTGGGACAGACGCAGGAACTATCATCATCATCAGATAGGAGTGGGTGCTACACTGCTTCAAATCACAGTGCTAATTAGTGCTATCTGCAAATGTACACTTATGTATAGAGAAACTCAAGAGAATTATTCTGAATTATTCTGTATTAACTAATGTTTAGCAAGTCCAAATAAACTGTTTTACACTTCTTTTGAGCTCAATACTGAGCACAGCACTCCTTTTAATTTGCTACAGTTAGAACTGATGCTTTCATAGTGGAGGTAATGTAACATCTTGAGTGGCTACTAGCAACAAAGCAGGAATGATGACCGACTTCAAACCAAAAAGCCAAAATCAGAGACAGTAGTCAGGACTATCTATTAATATACACTAGTACTCTCTCAAGGTTTACTGTCCTCAACTAACAGGTATGAGAAGATAGCAGAAAAAGTAATAAACCCTCACCACTCAAATTATGAATGTCCTTGATTAGGGCTGTGCGATATGACCAAAATCTCATATCCCGATATAAGAATTCTATCGTCCCGATAACGATATAAATCACAAAACTGTAACATTTTCTGTAAATTCTGTGAATCTCGGGCAGCTTGACTTGCGTGAAGTGTTTCCAGCTGTGCGTCATGTACCTGGAGTTGAGTGTTTTAACCGATGCATGAAACTATACATTTTTAGACATAAGTTGTAACGGCCGCCGTTTTCTTTGTGAGTATTTGTTACACGGCGTGCTGCGGGAAAAAGCCTGTTCTAACGTTTGAGTCTAAAGTTTATTTTTTAGCACCTGGCGGCTCTATTTTTACTTCTCATCTGTAAATAATCTGCTCTTTCACGTGATTCAGTTTATTTTGAAAAGTCTCAACAGGATCTTGAGCTTTATTGTGAAAGGTTTATGTGGTACATAAACAAGCGGACATGCGATGGTGATTGTTACCGTCGTTGTTGCTAACCACAACGCATAAAAACAGGCGCTTGTCCGTCTGTAGTGTGGTTATATTAAATATAAGAGAAACATAGAACTTTAAAAAATTATATAGCCACTACAGTGACCATCAAAACGATGAAAAAATATTGCTGTAAACAGTTTATTTTGCAACACCACGAAACAAACGATAGACGTTTTTATATCGTCATCTGATATATATTGTTATATCGAACAGCCCTATCCTTGACTATATTCAGATTATTCCAGCCTCAGCAGGAGACCAGCCTCCACTTCATGAAAGCCACACAATTTGAACTAGAACAGATTACCACATGCCTTTTCCTAATTGGAGGCATACACAGTGTGTACTGGGCTACCTACACATCAAACCTACAGGAGCTGCCATAGAAGCCCAAGCCATGAAGCTCCCAGCACACAGTTTTTGTGCTGATGTTTGGAATTTCACAGCTACTGAGTTTTACACCAGCTTATTACAGTTGAGGAAAATTAAACTACAAACTAAAACTGGATGAGAAAAAACATTGAAGTTTACTAAAACAAAAACAAAAACAAATGAACTCTAACTACCGTATTTTCCGCACTATAAGGCGCACTTAACATCCTTTAATTTTCTCAAAAATCGGCAGTGCGTCTTATAATCTGGTGCACCTTATCTATGAATTCTGGCTGTGTTTACTGACTGTAGCAATGGAAATTGCATTTACCTGTGTGTTCCGCCCGGAGTCTCTGCTTCTCACCTTCCGGTGTTACACTCTCAAGACTCCGGGCGGAACACACAGGTAAATGCAATTCCCATTGCTACACTGACCTCGGAGATGATTTTATGTGGTACACAGCGCTCAAAAAATCTGTCAAAAAATGTTTTAGTAGGACTTTGCTAAGCTACGAAGCTGCACCGCTTGATGAATTGTCTGAGCGTTACGGCTACCGTAGTCAGGAGCCTTGCGGCTCATAGTAATCTGGGTCCAAAACTCCGTCCACGTCAGGTCCCAAACAAACACTGTGTAAATTCTTTCATCTTTAATAAAATGATCAGTGTTGCTGCTTTACCAGGTGTATCAATTAAGTTAAACATCCAGGCATCCATGAAAACAGAATTTATTAAATTAAACGGAGTTAGAAGTTAGCAGGAAGTTAGTAGATAGTTAGCTCGCTGGTTTTGCTAGTTACCTTAACATGGTATATCATGTTCTGACTGAGAGATTTCTGGAAAAAAACAAAACGTATAGCTCTGCTATCACTTCCAACATGAATGTAGAGAGAAAGCTACACAATAGTGATGTTTGTAGGATTACTGAAGTTGGGCTAGATGGTAAATAATGCTGTGCTAGTGATCGCTAGTGACACCGCTATGTTAGCATACCAAAGCATAAAACTGAACCTGGAGAATGAACGCTAACCTTTTTCCACTTTTTTTGACAAATGCAATCGCCCGGAAAATTGCTGTAAACGGACCAAACTTCAGTAGGAAAGAACAACTGAGATAGTCCAGCCACAATATGAGGTTAGTCATTAATGTAAGATAAGATAACCTTTATTAGTCTCACACGTGGGAAATTTGGTTACAGCAGAAAGTGGACAGTGCAAAGTTACATAGCAAAAAGTAGAAAACACTGGAATAACATATACTGTTGTTCCTGCGTTTATAGAGCAGCTACCAGAGAATTCAACATTAATGAATTAATGGTATGGAAGTGGAGGAAGCAAGCGGAATGAGTTGAGTAAAGTTTGACTTTTCTGACTGATTTGTTTCGTTAAATGCGCTTTATAATGCGGTGCGCCTTATGTATGAACACAGACCCGTTTGTCGACAGTGCGCCTTATAATACCGTGTGCCTTATGGTCCCATAAATACGGTACAATGATTTTGCCAACTTGGAAAACTAACAAAATAAAAACAGAGGAAATATCATTAGATTGGAAGAAATGTCACCCAGTCACCTGATGCACTCTTTAAAGTGACCCATTCTTTCACAGATATGTGTAAAGACACACTGCAAGGCTATCTGCTTGATTTTACACACCTGAGGTAAGGTGGCTGAAAAAACTGAAACTGAGAGATTAAAAGGTGTGACCCAATACTTTTTTCCATATGGTATCCATATAGTATGTTGGCATTTGTGTAATTAATCTCACTGCCTGAAGGGAAGATAAACTTCAGTTTTTGGCCTGCTGTCATAGCAACATGAAGTAGTTACAAAAAAACCTCACTATTTCTTTGTGTTTATAGAGATAATTTGGCACCACAACTTTTGAAGTAGTGTATTTCATAAGAAAGCACATTTCAGGTCTGCAGCAGATATTCAGTACAGACCGAGCAGAGAGACACAAAAGTGTTATTGCCTAAACCTAAAAAAGTATTTTCTGTTTAAACCTAACAAATGAGTTTCTATATTCTAATCATAACTAGGTCATTTTAAATGTCACCAAGTAAAGTATTTTTTTAGTTATTGACATATTGAAAAACAATACAAATGTGTGATGTTTAGGACTTGAACTTGGGAGCAGCAAAACTATTCACTCCGCAAAAAATAGCACTTGAAAATCTAGTGTCTGGAGGCACAAACCAATCGATTACAAGTCGTGACTATTTTCAAACTGTTGGGAGACTATGTTGTTATTTTAAGTGCAATAAGCAATTCTCTCTGCACTGTTCATGTTTGCTATTCATAGACAGGCTTTATGTACCTTTGTTGACCCCAGTATGTCGGTTTCTAAGATTCAATCCCAAAGCAGTTCTGCTTGATTGAATTGCTTGAAATATTTATCCAAACATTCAAGTAAAAGTCCGGCCTACTAAATAACGAATAAACAGAAAACACAAAAGCCAGTGGCGCTCATCCACCTGACTGGATGGCCACGCCGGTCCTTCTGATCACAGCTGACTTCACTTCATTGAATTAACACACAGCTTTCTGGGCTACAGGCTCAGGGGCCATGTTGGAGCCTCACTGGTGAATATTAGATTGCACGCCTCCAGATCTCATTAAAGGAGGCAACAGGACAATGTCTGCATCTCAAACGAGACCAGAGGCCATCAAGCATTCTGGCTCCCTGTTGGATTTACTGATTTGATTGATACTGTGTGCGTGCATCAGAGAATAACAGAGGGCAAGATGTCATTTTTGGTAAATATAATTAAGGCATTTTTATAAACTACACAATTGGTGGAAAATTGGAATTTGGGAGTGTATAGCATGGGGTAAAGGGCGTACACTAAAGGCCCTGTCCATTTATGAAATGACAGATCTGATGAAAAGCCTATTGGCCTGACACTTACAGTATCTTCAGTCAAAGACGTTCCTTCCTGTCTTCCACTTCCAGCTCACTGAAAAACAAATTTCACAGTGTCATTATAAAACAAAAATCTGCACTAACAGGAGATATGTAATCTGTGCTGACAAATACAGGGTAAGAGTAAAACCAATGTTTTTTAAATGGCTTGGGTAATCCCACCAGTATTTTTTTAAATGTAATGAAATGGGCCAAATGAAGGCATACAACTGAGGCTTCCCTGAAAATTAAATTAGTGGGTCACTGCAGGATTTTTTTAATAAAGATGTCCAGTATTAGCCACAGACTATTAGATAGTTTTAAATAAATACTACTTGTGCCCGAAGGCGGAGGTTTTATGGTGGTTAATTGCTAGTAGCCGCTAATTAATGTAGTTCATACTGTGAAATCTTTCAGTGTCCACTATTAACTTCAGTGAATAAGCTTAGAGGTGGTATGTTATGTCAGGCAATACGAGGAAATTAAAATACATGCTTTCAAATCCATCCTAACCACACTGTAGGACAAAGACAAGCTTTTTCCTCTTTCACTAAATGTAATATATGTATAAACATAACATACACACCTTTTTGTCAAACAGTATTTATATTTAAATTAACAGAAAGACATAACAGCTGCAGATGACTCAACAAAATTTAGTAAACATGGCTTGTAAACTTTCATTTTTAGCAGATTAGACCAGAGCGTATCCTGAATACGATGCTTTTAAATTATTATTATAATACCTCTAATTTCCTCCTACAGCAGTTTCCATTCTAAAATAAATGTATTTTTTTTTTCATCCCAATTCTCATTTTGTCCTTCAGTTCCATAAGAAATAATTGGGTTTACCCTAATTTTGAACTCAATTAGCTTGGGTTTCAATCATTTTTTTTTTTTTTCAAATGTTGTGAAACTGATTTGTATCTTAACTTCAAACCTCTGTTTTAAAATGTTAATACATCTTACAATAATTGGTGACAGGCATCGGTGGTCTCATTTACAGGAAGCAGATGGCACATTGTGTAGCAGTGCAGCAGTAGCAAACAACACATGCTGGTACCCTTAAATAGGTTCAAAGGACAAACAAGCAATAGAAATCGTAACAAAAAGAAACCATAACTATTCATACCTTTCTCTACAGTTCTCAAAAATGAGAGTCTGACTACACTGGATACTCGTCACTGGATCTTTGAGGCTTATAATAAAAAGAGATGAGAGGAACATGTTTATACAACAGGTGCTTGTGTTTGATCCAGCCAAACATGCAAAACCAACACGGTATGTCAAACAAGAGGATAACTTGAGATTGTAGGAGGTACTTCCATGTGATATGCAGCCACTTGGTTATGTAGGTGGTCTCAATTTAATCCTTTTAATTTCATTTTCCAGAACCCCCACAAGCCCAGAATGTACAAGATCAAAGCTGTACTGAACGCTGGCGTCATAGTGCTTCTTAACTGGCCCTGCAAGGATGGTGCTATTAAAGAGAAACTTGGGGATTGTTTTTTTTTTTCAGTCAGGGAGCAGCGACCCTTAAGAAAGTTGAAGCATTGCCTAAAGGAAACATTCGTTTTGTACAAGGGTGGCAATATTGCACCATATCCAAAGGTGTAAAAACTCCATGCCATTAACAGGACTGGTAGAAAAAAATAACAGCCTGGTCTGGTGGCAAAATGTGGAAGCACCTTCAGCATTTCTTGCAATTTCTTCCTTTGGCTTTTTTTTTTTCAATTTGGAAATAGACATGTCCAATAAAGCAAATCTACAGGTTGAATATTATCACCTCCAGAAACTTGTGAGAGATTATGTTGAATGTAATGAAGTAAGCTTTGTGAATGTAAAACAAGCTGCCAAATATATCCGAGTTAAGTAACTGGTACATATCAGCCACTAATTAGCAGCTGATATTTACCAGTAGACAGCAGGAGGGCTTTGAAAGCCAACTCTGTGCTTTTACTGAAAAGGTGTTTCATGAATGTGTAACAGACATGTGGGCTTGAAAAACACCTCACCATGTACCCACTGGGATACTTGGTCCCAAAATAGACTTCAAATGCCTGGGGAAACCAGTCAGCCTCACTGGCATTAGCATCCAGTAATCTAAGTGGAGAGGGCCTAAAGAAATGTCTATTTTTTATAGTGGAGAGGTCAAGAATAGGCCTTTTACAGTGAGTAATGTGCCGGAGGGTTCTGCTGCCAAATGTTAACAAAGAATGCGTAATTAATATCACTTAAATCATATCCTATCAAGTCAATGTCCTAATAATCAACATAGACAACTGCAGTTATAATCATTACCACAAAAGAAACTGATACAACAGAAGTAAACAAATGTAGCAGACAAGCTATGACTCAAGAAGACTTGATACACGTCACCAAAATGATTGGCCGAGTTTCTAAAGTACAGCGAGTAATGGCAGCCCTCTTGAAGCTAAAACAAATTTGGCATGATGGGACCTTTCATGTTTCATTATCCTAAAGGGGAAAAAAATCCTAAACTTCAGATCTGTGTGTTTTAGTCTATTTCACAGCTTTCAAAGCTATTGCACCATGCAGCTATCCCAACTTTCACTCTGTGCTCTCTATTCAAAGGACCCATCTCATGTTGTCCTGCCGCCACACTAATATCCACAGCAAACACCCATCCTGGGAGTCTGCGGGAGGGGAGTTCAAACATTTTTATCATGGCAGTTTCACTGCTTGTCTGTGGGCCAAAGCCTTGTGTCAAAGTGTCAGTGTCTTGATGTTACGTATGTCCTCAACATTGGCAAAAAACAATGCTGTCCGAAGAGTGTAGAAGCCTATTTAGAGTATATCGATGGTATTCTTCAGAAATTGCTCATGTTGGTGTCAGTTTCAGTAAACATCAGTGTTATTAGAACTGGAGACCAGTGCTGACATTTTCAAGCAAATTTATGCTAATTTCCTGGGGTTTTCCCCACACAGCTGGATCTGGAGTTTACAGAAAAACAGGAAAATATCCAGTGGGCGCACATTTCTCTGGGTGAAAATGCCTTGTTGATCCATGACTAGACTGATGGAAGCTGATAAGAGAGCAAAAGCAGCTCAAATGAGCAAGCCAAGGTATGCAGAAGACGATCTCTCAAAGCACAACATCCTGGACTTTGAAACAGATAGTCTACAGCAGCAGAAGACCACATTGGGTGCCACTTCTGTCAGCTGAAATTGAGGCTTTTGTCACGGTGGGGATCGCTGGTGTGTTTGAGGTGTGGACCAAAAATGCAGACACGGGAGAAAAACAAAGTATAACAGAAAGTGAGCCGTTTATTTGAGCTGATGTCAAAACAAAAAAATAAGGCAAGGCAAACTGAAGAAAAACTAACCTGAAACCTAAACTGGCCAAAACTAAAACATGACATACACAGAAAATGAACGTGAACAGGCGCTTGAGGAGAGCCAAAACTCACAGAAACATGCAACCAGACAAACCAACACCGAATAAAGGACTTAAATACACAGAAGGCTAATGAGAGGATGGGGAACAGGTGGGAATACAGCTGGGAAAAATCAGACCTAACAAGACAAGGGGAAGCAAAACGAGACCCACTGCACACAGGACAGGGCCTTTCACAATAAAACAGGAAACGGCATTGAACGTAGACATGACAACACAAGCTTGACATAGAGACATGAAATACCTGAGGAGACATGGAACACATGTAGAGACTAAAGCACTGGCATAACAGAAAGTAAAACACAGAGGACAAGACAGACTATACAGAGGACAGGAAAAGACTCATAAATCACAGAGACATGGATGAGACAAAACCTAGAATAAAACTCAACTAAACCGTAACTAAATAATACCACAAGAACTTCTAACATAAGACAATACAAAATACAAAACAAGCCCAAAATGCTGCGTTACAGACCCAGCCCCTGACAGCTTTTTTTTTTATTGCAACATTCGGATGGTAGGTTCATACTTTGTTAGAAACAACATGAAAGCATGGCTCCACACCATCACACCACCAATCAACTGATTGATATGTGTAATGGTGGACCATGTCTATCCCTTGATGACCACTGTATAACCATTTCCTGATGGTTGTTTCCTGCTTGATAACAAACCATGTCACTAAACTCAAATAATATCAACATGGTTTCTTGAACATGACAATGAGTTCAGTGTAGGTAAATGGCTTCTACAGATCTGTACCATGGATCTAAATCCGCAACAACTGTATGATGCTATCATATCTATATGGACCAGAATCACTAAGCATAGTTTCCAGGACCTAGTTGAATTTAAGCACCAAAAAGTAAAGCAGTTTTGATGTCAAGCCGGAGTCTGACCTGGTTTTAATGAATTGGGTGATGAGTGTATATTTACGAGTGTATTCTAGACCACAGAATAATGTAAAACTGAACCAAGGATGACCTGAAACCATCCAAATATCCTAAATAAAGAGACAGACCTCTTAAGTTAAATACCTTTAATCTAACTCGAGTAATTTAACAATGCTATTCCTCAAAGTGAGCGAGCAATACAGGCCCACTGGATGTAAGCTAGTTTTCATAGCTACTAAAATAAATACATAAACCAACCAGAAACTTTTAGGACTAGTCTAACCGCACAGATGAATATTGGAATTAAAATGTGTTTCTTGTGTTCCTCAATTTAGGAAACCTGCATTTTTTTTTTTTGCAGAAATAGAATGAATCTTTTCAAGCCTTCATACCTACCAACACTACCAACCCATACAACAATGCATTTGATTCATAAAGTATTCTGAGTACTCCACTTTCTGCTAAACTGTGGTCAGTGTGTTCCATTTAAAAATGTCAATATATATTTTCATCATTTTTGCCAGTGTAGACTTGATAACTACAATGGCCAAATGAAAATATGCCGCCTTACATTTTTCAAGACGTATTAAAAATGTTGAAATTTACACACGAAAAATAATTATTCTGTTAATAATGTAAAACTTCAAACATTCAGACCTTTGAGCCTCGTTTCTTCCCTGGCAGCAATTACAGCTCAGAGGAACTTTCTCGAATTCTTCCCAGCAGACCCTCTCAAGCTCCATCAGATTGGATATAAACCGTATGTCAACTGCGATTCTTCAGGCCTCTCCACAGATGTCCTGTGGGGTTTAACTCTGGGCTTTTTATGGGGCTACTCAAGGACAGAGACTTGTCTTCCAGCTACATTGTTGAGAAGAAAGGCATCTTGCCCTAAGCTGAGACTTTACACACTGTGGATAAGTCTGGCCTTTTCTTCAAGGGTGTTTCTATTTTGACTGCAGTGATCCTTCCTAGTTGTCTTCCACACTTATGCTTCCCAGCAGGGATGGTATTAGCCAGATGAACAGTGCCTGATGTAGGCTAGACACAGAGCTTGGAGTTCTGTCCAGAGAATTACATCTTTGTCTCTTCAGATGATTGACCAGAGTCCCTAAAAGTAATTTGACAAAATCAAAGTAGGCTTTAATAAGCCTTTTACTCAAAAGTGGCTTCTATCTACCTGCTCTTATGTGCACATTCCATGAAATTTGGCACAGGTTCCAGAAACATTAAGGCTAATTAAAGCACACACAGTGCAGCGCACATGATTATAACTAGGAAACCCACTGCAAAAGAGGTAAATACTTCCACAAATGAGGACTTTTTCCATTTAAATATATTTGCAGATCTTTGTAAAGCCTCATTTTCACTTAGTCATTATGGATTTGTTAAGAAGGGCAATTAATCTATTTAAAGGGAAACAACATTTTTCTTGGTAAAACATACACATGGCTTTCATTATTAACAGTTAAGACTATCTGGTGTCAATATAGTAGGGGAGTTCAAAGTACAGTACAATGCCAGGCAAGAGGCATAATCACCGAATTATTTTGCATGACTACTACATCCAGGTCTTCTGAGATTCAAACCTCTGTAGTTGAGATCAAGAGCTGGCCATCCCACTGCACATTTATCTGGTTACTCTGGACAACACATTAAATATTTCTCAGTGCAACACAAGAGAATACTTCAATACCCCTATGCAATAGGAGCAGCAGTCTCATAAAAACACACACACACAATCACACCATATTAAATCTAGGCTCATATTAGTGTTTAGATCTGAACATCTATTTAATAAGAAACCGGACGGACAAATGCTTAAGGAACAATGCCTACTTCTTTGTTTAGCTGAAGGGACACAAAGCCAATATCCTGTATGGAGATATTACTCCTGAGAAACAGGAGGCTTTGCCATTCTCCAAATCAAGCTCTCTGTGCAGTTTGAAGGATGGATGGAGCAGGTTCGATTGTTTCTCTGAAGTTGGTCGTTTCCTTCCCACTAGACTGGCAGCCTTGAGAACAACCAGCTTCGAGGCCCACTTGAATTTGGCTCAAAGAATCTGGCAGACGTGCAGCAATGAGGCTGTTAGCAAGCAGTGAAAAGATGAATACACTTCTATCTTGCCAAAACCTTTGCACGGGGGCACTTGTATTTTTATGGGATGTAATGGGACCGCCGTATGACTCTGTCTGGTACACCCCGTTTTTTTCAGCTGTTTGCATACTGATGCCTTGTTTTCTGTTTAGAGTGGCATCTGGAGTTTACACCTCCTCTCTCTTCTCCAGTAAGATTAATTATGCAAACTAGGACACAATGTTTTTGTTTGTGGTGATGTTCTTGTTATGGATAGTGAGGTAAAAAGCACAATTTTGCCAACATGCAATGTGGGTACGCAAAGATATCTACAACGGCCATAGATTATCCTGTATTATAGGATAATCCAGGCTTTTGGTGCCTTTTACAAGTAGAATGGAGGTTACTGTGAAATAAATAAAAAAAACCAGGATTTTTTAGTGTTAATGAACAGACACACAATTGTAGCTCTCACTAAAGTATTTATCAATTAAGGCTGAAAACAGATATCTCGAGCAGTGAAGGTCACTGCACTCAGCTGCTGCTGGATATTATTATGTGTATGATTTTAATGGATTTTCATAATTATAAACCGGTATCTAAAAAGCAAATTAGCATATTCAATTAATCTTTGCATTCCTATCAAGGCTTTTTTCACTCTGTGGTGTTAGTGTTTATGTTTCGTCTCTTTTGACACTCAAAAATGGCCCCGTCAGGCTGACTGCCGCACATCCATTCTACTCCGCCTGTGTCTGTTGATGCTGTGGAAGAATAATTAAATGTTTTGTTTGCTTTGTTTTCTTTCCTTTTTTGTGTAAAGGAGAAAGGATGGGTCTCTGCTGTCAGTTATTGTATGATCTGGTGCTCCAGCCAGGCCGGGCCCGTCAGTCAACATTTCTCTCTCTTGACATGAAAACATTTGATAATCATGCTGCTACAGATGCCAGAGAGGAGTATAAAAAAAATGTAAATAACCTGGTATGCCTTGCCTGCTAATTACACTGCCTGAGATTTCTCTTTGTCATCACGCTAAATCGCATGACATCTAACAATGGTATTGCATTTTTGCCAATTTACAAAGCTGGAAAAAAAACAACAAAGAAAAAATAACAGTGAAAACTAAACTAAAAGTACAGTCTGTATGCTAGAAAAACATGAATATGTGATTGGATTATATATGCAACAGGCGTGCCTAGTGTAGCCCATCTGTGGCTCTGGTGTGATTGCGTTAAAAGGAGAACATAAGCTGATGAAACAAGACTTGCTGCTTTGATTATAGAAATAAATTAAACATATGTTTACACTTTGAACCACTACAGGCTTGTTAATGCTCAGTTGTAGGTGTAGGTGGAACACTGTCAATATAGAAAAGTCTAAATCTCCAAGTAGCCAAACCTCAAGTGCTATTTGATCCTGTTTGATCAGTAAAACAAAACACACTTACTTAGCAGCACTATTATATATAAAAAGTTTCCCCCAAGACATCAGAGCCAGCAAACAGCTGTAACCTTGGAGCCAACAGACAGCCTCCGGACTGGACATTGTTAAAATGTGAGCACTCAGAAGTACACTTATTAAGGACTGGGTAAATAAAGGGAAATATTTTTGTCTTGCATTAATGAAATGATAGTCTGGTTGAGTGCCACAAAGAACTTCAGTACCTGGGCAGAAAATGCCCTTGAAGCTGGCACTCAAATCAGACAGCATAATAACATTCAGATGGTCTCCCTGCATGATGATGACACAGCACTTGCAATCCCTGCGTCTCCTGTGCTTTGCCCTTGAATGATTAAGTCCTTACCCTTTGCATTTGCATTATGTTTTTCCACATTATATAAAGGGATGGGGGTTCAGCCACCTGATACACGTGACTATTTCCCAGTACACGAGTTGAAATGAGTTGAGAGGTAAGCAGACTTTGTATAAGTTGATGTGTTATTAGAGGAGACAACCATGACCATTTTGTGGCATGCTGCCAGCCTCACTGGTAACCTCTCTTCTAAGAATGGACCCAGTTTGAGGCACACATCCATCAAACGCTGTTGTATTTGGAGCAGAACCTCTTCGGCCAAGCCGTTCGAGGCAATGCTCTTAGGATTAAACCTAGATGAATAACAAAATTCTGTAAGAGACGACCTGTCTTTGTGCATTAGAAAGATGCATTACTGTCTGAGATACACAATCTTAAGAGACAAACCGGTTTGCCAACGCACAGTTTTATAGGTTCACAGAAAACGAGCCAATCTAGAAAGTAAATCAGACTCTCTTTGAAATCCCCCTCCTGTCTGCTTACAGTTGATCAGGACTCAATCCTCTCATGTAACACACTGAATGACAGCACTCCGTCTGCACTCTGGCTTCTACAGGTGAAGGGCAGGGATAGCTCAGTAGGTAGAGTGGTGGCCCCATGATCGGAAGGTCGGGGGTTCGACTCCACTGAACGGCTACCCTGAGGTACCCCTGAGCAAGGTACCGTCCCTACACACTGCTCCCCGGGCGCTGCATTAGTGGCTGCCCACTGCTTCACTGGGTGAATGGGTTAAATGCAGAGGAACTATTTCCCTATGGGGACTAACACATACAGGTGTGAAGCAAATGTGGATTATTTGCCAATAAGGCTAATTTGAGTCACATTTGGCTCATCTCACAGATCTCTGTGGCGATCATGATGATAGGGTCTCCTTCACTTTTCAATCTTTGTTAAAAGGGATAATACAAGGTATAATTTCAGTCATTACAATTCTGGGAAGAATACCAGTGTCACATATTTTAATTATAAATACATACAACCAGGACACCATCACCTGGTGTGAGTGCACATGCACAGTCATTACAGGGTGAAAAAAAACACAGTTCTGTCCAGGATATATTTATATCAGCGTGTTGTTGTTGCAGGCAAAGACACGTGGGGTGAGGTGTTATGCATGTATAGGTATGTGTGTATATTGTCAGCTTCATGTCCAGCATGAGTTCTTCCCATCATCCATGTTACTGCATCAAAGACATGGCACTGGGGCTTCAAGATGGTGGCTAATTTAGAATGCAACATAATTAAATCTTGGCAGAGGAGAACAAGCTTTCTGATGTTAATGTGAAAACGGGTATTGTTCGTGCATGCAGATGGCACATGAATAGCTTGTTGAGAAGAAAAGAAAAAGATCTCAGCGAGTAGCAGTCTTTTTGCCAATGCTGACTTTACTAGCCCTGTTTTAACTGTTGCTAGGAAACACTCATTAGCGTGCTCGACTGATGGAGTCGAAGAGAGGGACGGGACGTATGAACTCAAAGTTAGACTTTAGCTAAGAGGCAATTATCTCTCTTCAGGCACAGCGTAGAAATGAATGCGAAAGGCTGACATAAAACACTGATAACACAAACTTTAGATCAGATGTTTAATGCAGCAATCATGCTGATGTAATATGATATTATATGCACTACATACACTTTTTATAGTGCATGTATATTCTGTTTAAGTCATATTAAAACATTTTAAGTCATAATTTAATCTCAGCTACAAGAGTCTTTTATCTAAAGCAGCCCTTTATTATGGCCATGTTTTTATTTCTAATTACCTCTGCCAGATATAAGCAGTCGTGTTATTAAGTATCATCCTGATGCCCCCCCCCCCCCCATCTTTGCTTTAAAACTATACTAAGATGACCATTGACTCACGATAAATCAAAAAATTAGGAAGATTTGTAACAATTGGTCAAAATGTAACAATCCTTATTTAAAGAGAGCATCAATGGAAATGCAGCTACCCACTGCACCCATGGTGTCACAGCTTTGCTAAGCTAACACAAAATATATGAACAAAATTACTTGGTCACACCTGTTAATCTTTTAATTTGGGTATTTTCAGTCCCATTGCAGTATCCCATTGTGTGGTACTTCGATAGGATTCCACTATTACAACAAGTTAGTTTGCGAAATTTCTTCCCCTGCAGATATTACATGTAAGCGGTATTATTGCAGTAGAGTCACATCAACTCGTGGCAGACGAGTGACGTTACAGAGCAGGGTCGCTGAGTGATGAAGTGCATAGTGCATAAGCGTTGCCAGTGCCCTGATAACTGTAGACCTCCTCTGCATTAAGTTCAGAAAGGGAACAGGAGCTTCACAGAATCAGCAGGTTAGAAGTTAGAAGTAAAATCTTTGCCTGTGCTGTAAATGCTGACAGTCAAAGAAAATCCCAGAGTTAGAAAAAAACAAGGCTTCACACCATTGACACCAAAACCTGGATTTTTGTTCCGAGGTTTCAGATTGCTTAAAGATTTTTCTGCCTTCACACTCTTGTAGCTGTTCAAAATGCCTTGATGCTATCTGAGACGGGCAATATCAAAATGATAACGAACAATATAAAAGATCCAGATAAATGGATCCAGATAAGATCACTAAGAGGGAAAAAAAAGTTACATAAAAAACTATGGAATTAGCATGCACTAAAATTGCTTTATTGGGCCATAAACTGGTGTTTTTGTCTTTAGATAACAACTACTGCTACTTTACTCCTTCAGAGCCATTTCATTACCAACAAAAAGAAACCACCAACTGGGAGTTTGTGATAAGCACAACTCATTCTCACTCAAAATAGACTAACACACATGCACTAGATCTTATTTAAATATAATACACTTGCAGTGATGCTTAGATATTCTTTCATTTTGAGAGCAGAGGGAAGAAAATAGCCAATAATCCTTAAAGCGTATGTTTGCCCTTGCTACTGTGGGTGCATGTGTTTGATCTCAGACACATATCCAGGGCCAGTTCATTAGTTTCACATTGAGTGGTAGGTATTCTGCAGTTAAGAGAGTAGAAGAAATCCAATTTTGTGCTGGACCTTCTCACCAATTCTTTCTTTAGGAATCTTTGAGGTGGGGCATCTAATGAGCTTCCATGAACTTTGTTTCCACACCAGACAATATGCCTCAACATTGATCTCACCTCTCCATCATGCACATGCCTGAAAAGCTGTTGAAATCTGCTCAGTAGAACTTTTCTTCCTTTAACTAAAAAAATAACACACACAAAGAAATATGCACTCCATATTTTATATGCATTTTCCATCAATGCCATATTGTCTTGATGTCAAGCGTATCAAATCCACTCTTTCCTCCCGCTAAAGTTGATTAACTGAACACTTGAAAGTGAATAATGCAAAACAGACTGTTGAGCTTTTCATACTAAAACAGCAACATGTTTTCCGAGTCACAGACTGCAGGCTTATTGTCACTGAGGTCGATCTCTGTGGCCCTGAGTAACCTACATGCTTTTTTGGCCCTCTGTCAGAATTTAAATGGATAAACAAAGGTCCTTTTGTATGTCAGGACATTGGGACAAAACCACACAGCCACACACACGCACATAAACTTCATCATCCAGCAGCCACATAGATCTTTTTTTTTTTTTAATCAAGTTTGTTTGATGAGAGCATGCTTTGACTGGGACATAAAGCTGGCAGCAAAGGACGGGAGAATTGAATTAGTCTCGCTGTAGACAATACAGTAAACCTCTGCAGAGATTTGTTCCTCAGAAAGCACTGACCATTTTCCATCCTGAGCATTGTAGATGGAGATTAAAGTTTACTGTTGTGAGCAAAATATGGGACTTTTCAAAATAAAATCACCTGTCAGTGTACATATACACATAAAAAATTATCGTAAGAGGTTGTCCTTATATAATTTAGAGTAAAAAAGAGAGAGAGACAGAAAATGATTTGGTGCTGCCTGGCAGTTACACTGATTACCATCTCCAGCTCACCCAAGTCATTCCGAGCGCCATCCAACCTGTAAATCAATGTAAATCAGTTTGCATTTGCCCTAACGACTGCATAACCGTTTCACTGCATTACTGCATATGTTATAAAACACAGTTTTCACCATCACCTAAAAACAAAGGGCTAGATGTCTGCAAGAAAGCATACAGACTGGCTGGGATTATTTCTTGGGTGAAGACTATAGTAAAGACAACATAAGCGATTCTTATTTTCACAGCAGGGACATTGAATGATGAAAAGGGCAAACACTCGCCACACTATGACCATATTTTAGACTTTTGTGTAGTATTTCTTCAAGCGTAATAGCAGTTAAATGTGACAAACCTATTTCCTTTTCCATATGGAGATCCGGGTGAAACCAGCGGGGTGCATTCAGATTCTGGCTGTGGACCATCACAAAGGCAAACTCAGTATTCTGTGAGTCAAGCTATTTTGGACCTTTTATGACCTTTTATGTTTCGTCAAGAACCAGAGCACAATGCTGGGCAGATCAAAATGGACAAAACGGTAAGGGTTCCTGACAGCTTCATCCATACACTTTTTTTTTTAAAGAAAGATAAAAATGGTCACGCAAATACAGTTACAGTTTAATGGGACACAATCACAGTTAGCACAGCATAGTTTTAGAAGTTTTAAAAGGTCAGTTCTGTGAGCTTGCAGGTCACCAGTAGAGATGGCACGATACCACTTTTTTATGTCCGATACTGATACCGATATCATAAATTTGGATATCTGCCGATACCGATATGAATCCGATATAGTGTTTTTTAATCAATAAAACATTTTTTTAATATCTTGCTCCATTTTGTATAAGTTTATACTCAAGTTTAAATAAATAACAACACTAAAGCTATTCTGTTATACCTGTATGTAAAAAATACACTGCGCCCCAAAAATATTTCATAGTTCAGCAACACTGATCAATCTAATAAACTTAAAACCTACTCCATCCTCCCTATTCTGGTATTTTAAAGAGTACTTAGCAGACATTATAAGCAACCTAACTAATAGGGTTGCAAACTCCCAGCAAAAAAAAATAGGGAACCACCCTCCACCTCATGATGCTTAATCGATGTAATCAAATTTAATTTGATGCAGGGGGAAAAATGCACAGAAATAAATTATTTTTCAAGAATAATTAAATAGATTCAACATCTTTCTTCAACAGAATTGCAGACTGCACAGATGGTATCTTCCCAAAGGAAAAAGTACTATAGCTTACTAGGGTATATTAGACTTAATAGTTAATATATACAGTAATGGACTTCTATATATTTTACATCAGATTAAAACTTTGGGTGTAAGATTCGGATAATTTTTATTAAAAGCTAGACATTTTAAATGAGAATAAGAAAGAAAAGTATGTCTTTGTGCCCCCTTTTCCCTGTTCATGCCCTATCGGCCCCCCTGGCTAAACTTTGCTAGATCCGCCCCTGCACAGTTACCAGCCGTCAGCTACGTAGAAAAAGATCCTGGAGTAGAAAGTAATATTAAATAAATTCTAACAACAGCTTATCAAGCTTAATAGTGCTGCTGTTGTTCAGCCGCTGGTTTCCTCTTTCTGGTGAGAAGTGGGCCAAAAACTAAAAAGAGAGACGGACTCGCGACAGAAAAGCCGATCAGCTGATCATTGATCAGTTTCACGATTGAAGTAGCAGCAGGAGAGAGAGAGAGAGAGGCAGTCGCTCCATATATCTGTTGTTAAGCTTAATGTGGGAATGCTTTACAAACATTCAGATGAACTTACACACTTGCTTTACTTCTCTCTGGGAAACTTCCTCCGAGATGAAATGCTGGTTTGGTAGCGAGGCTACAAATACACACAGCCGCTCTATCACGTGATGCTTACTGCTGCGATGTGCTACGGTTATGAGCCGAGTTACGCCGTGTAGCAAGTTTTGTGAGGGGCTTTTTGATATTTAATGGATGGATTACATTTTTTATTTCTCACTGATATTCCATCCAGTAATTTGGGTCAGTATCGGACCGATACGTAATATCGGATCGGTCCATCTCTAGTCACCAGCCTTTCTCGAGCTGATGAAAATGGCACACTCCCACAAAAAATTCAATGTATATATGTACACTACTGCTTAAGTAGTGTCACTCTGAATTGTTCATGCTTTTAAAAGAAAAGTGATTTTATTCGTTTTTTAAAAAATTTGGAATTATACAAATATCTCTGACTATGTGGATGTTTCTTATATTGAACCTCCTACGCAACCGAACTTGAACAAGGCGCTTGGCACACTGGTACTTAGCTTCAGATATGATGATACTACACATTATGATGTCATTATGCTGCTCAGTAATCATGTAGCAATGAGCTAAAATGACCTGTTTTAATGGCTATAATGTCTAATTTATATCCACAAAACTTCAGTTACAGTATGCATGATGTACTGTATCAAGACACCGTCAGGTTGCCTAGCTACCACCTAGCACCAGCCAAAAGGGCCTGTTTGTAGTATGTATGGACCTACAACATCATATAAAAGCATTGCATTGCATTTCATCACTTTTCAACAGCACAAACAGGACAAACATTACTATGCCAGGGGGATGGACAGGTAATATTAATGGTAGGAGAGGAAACACATTTGGCTAGCTGACTGTCTTGAGCATCAGTCCCCATTGATTTGAGCTGATATAAAACAACATTTCTACAGAGACCTCTCTCTACGTTTGCTCAAAGAAATGAAGGCTTTCCTACAAGCATGTGCACATATACTAACTACTCTCTAAAAGTGAAAGTTTTTTCCCATTTTCTTTTAGAAAATTCCTGTAAATACCCCTCATTTCTCAGCACAAGAATGCTTTTTTCCTGAGAAGGGTATTTCTGAATGCAGGCTTATATCCACCTACTTGGATTTGCCAATTCATAAAAGACCTATGATTAATTATTAAATTTTTTCACTAATTGTGCTTTAGAAAACTTCTGCTCAATTTCATGTTATATCATGTGTAAATAAGGACCTTTCCAGATACTAATCTTTCTAAAAGTACGTTTGAGAGTAGTGTGGTTACAGCCGGAACAATCAATCATCTGACGCACCAAAATAACAAAGTAAAGAGAAAGGTGCAGTACGTCTGATGACCGAAGCCCTCTTCGTCTCTCTATGACGCAGCTCGGGTCTTCCTAATCAGTTGTTTTTATTCTGGCAGAAGGGACTGTACCTCCCTGCTTGTGTCCATTTATCCATAATTAGCAGAGAAGAGGGCTGCAGATGAGACAGAGAGGCTACATTAGTGCAGCTTCTCTGTTTTAATTTGAGCAGACTTGAATACGTATTAAGTAACAAACCTTTAGATTTTTTTAAGCATCGACATTTATGAGGGCTGTGAATTATGAGCCACATGCTGCTTTTGCTACAAATTAAATGCTAATTTGACCTATAGATTTGATCAAGAATGTATTG
This sequence comes from Mchenga conophoros, assembly GCF_057382185.1. Taxonomy (NCBI): domain Eukaryota; kingdom Metazoa; phylum Chordata; class Actinopteri; order Cichliformes; family Cichlidae; genus Mchenga; species Mchenga conophoros. Next base: position 41,454,348 of record NC_140542.1, read on the forward strand.
TCGCAGTGCCTCTGAATGCAACACATTCTGAACTTTGCAAAACAACATTGCAAATAATCAAACCAGTAAAATAAAGAGGAGCGTATCCAGCACAGTTAAGTTCAACCTCTGATGGCACACTAATTAGCTACTGAGTCGATAGTTTTGCTAAACATCAATAGTCTTATTGTGGATAGTGACATTCGGAGACATCAAATCAGCTGTGTGGTTCCTGCAAGCTTTAACAGCTTGAATATGCTTCACTCAGGGGTGTGGACTCTGGAAGAGCTGAACTGTTTTTCATTATAAACTCACAAAGGGTTTCAGGCTTCGATATGAATTTGAGCTTCAAGTTGCAGCAAGCTAGGGCAGTGTAGAATCTATTTTCAAGAGGGACACTGAGTGTAAGTGATTGCTTTAGAGGAATACTCCAGCAGTTCTTACAGAGAGAGATGAGTAGATTCATGTCATCTTTGTGTATTCTGCACATTCATAGTAGAGGTCTACACAAGCCTGAATCCATGATTGAATTGCTATCATGTCTATTCACATTACTGCAGGTGAAAAATGTGTTTTGGGGGAAAGATGCATACCAAGAACTGTGAAGTGGAGAGAGGGAAAAAAACATTTGCATCACTCCCTCTATCACTTTATCATTAATGTATCATGCTTCTGCCACAGTCTGCCACAAGTCAGAATTTAAAGCCACACCTGTACACATATCTGCAGAAATAAGCCTTGAAGCCATTCCAGATGACAGAAAAGACCATTTAGACTGATAATGACTAAAAGAATAAGACTGTGGTGGAAAATGAGCTTCTTCTAAAAGGTGACTGGATTCTTACTGGAGGAAATGGAGGAGTTTAGTGTAGAACTCCACATTGATGAGATGGTTCGGACATCTGCTTAGGATGCTTCTCAGATTCCTGTAAGATAAGAAGGTAGCATGTACTCTGGGGCAAAACCAGGAGACGACAGAAGGATTATCTCTCTCAGCTGGGTTGGAAACGCCTTAGTGTTCTCCCTGATGAGCTGGAGAACGTAGCGGGGGAGAGAGAGGGGTCTGGGCCTCTTTGCTTAGACTGCTGCCCCCTAATCCTGAACCCAGAAAGCAGCAGAAAAATGTGTGCAGATGATCATAACACCTACACTTCTATCTCTGCAAAAAGCTCCACTACCTTCTAACTTCCACACCTTTATCAGGCACAGGCTATCTATGGCTCCTGCATTATTTCACAGTAGGAAACTGAACACATGATAGAAGCTGTGCAAGCTTTTTTCTTTAGGTACTAGCTTTGTGTCATTTTTTTCCTCTGTAGTAATTTTACATTTCATTCATTACTTTTTATGCAGTCACACTAATATTTGCTTGTTACAAATTCCCAAGTACTTGCCTCAGAGGACACAATCGGGACACTATACACAATTTTCCTTCTGTGTTTGTTTTAACCAGTGAGAACCTTCTGTTGTCAGTTCTGAGACAACATTAACCTAGTTTGGTTAAAAAAGTTCTCAAAAATCCAGCAACTGCCTTTTTAATGATGTTGATACAAATGCAGGACTTCTAAGATCGTGTGTGTGGTCAGTAAGATCATCTAATCAATTTCTAATCTATTTGATCATATGCAGGTTTAAATTCATAATGCGACATTTTAAAAAATGACTTAAGCATGCTTAAGGGTTAAAGTCAGTCACTAATCTGTCTAGTAACATCTCTATCTGGAGTGCTAAGGCTAATCTTGTTCTGTAAAACTCTTGGCTGCCGTGGTCTTTGCAGCCACCTTTGATTTCTCCTCCTTTGTGCCTTTGAGTCCAGCGTTTAGTCCAGTGATACTGTATGAGGTACCGAGTCTCCTCAGGAACACCGTGATAGTAACAGTTCACTCACATAACAAAGGGTATAAAGTAAATCTTTACTTCTTGGTTTGTTAACACAGACATTTCTTTCAATGTTCTCAGAATATATAGTTTCCAATGATAACTGTAATAAATATACCACAGTATCATATTTATGCAGACAAATGCAGTCTTTAATAGAGACCATATACATTTAAATTGAGTTGGCCAACCGAAAGTCTATATAAGAAGATTTCGTGGATAAATATATACATTCTTCATTTTTAAATCAACATTGCTTTGATTTTGTAGGTTCAACTTTAGCTTTTGTCGTGCATATAATGAATGTCAGTCAATATTTTATTCCTGGATGTCCATTTTCTCCTTTTAATTAAAAAATAATGTCCAAAGGAAATGCCAAAATGAGGACTGTAATTTCCTAGCGCCACACTACATTCATTATCAGTGCTTGGTAAACAAAGCCTTCCATTGTTGCCATGCTCAGCCTCAGCCCACAACTTGAGAACTGATCCTATTCTATTTGCATTTCAGCATATTATGAGAAGCAATTACCAACACTATAACAGCCCTCTCTCGTAAAATTATGTATTGATTACTAATTAGTGCCTAATGAAAATGCAACCAGCCATTGTTCAGGAAGTTAAATTACTGTTCTGATTATGTGTTCTGCATATGTATTTAGACAATCTTATTTTGAAAGGTGGTAAACTCTCTGGGAATGGGAAGGGGAGCGCTTACGATTGGCTCTGGTGGTTTTCTGCTCCAGTTCCAGGGGAGATGAGTGTTATATAAGGTGGTCTGTTGCATCATGTGAACAAGTCTGTGCTGGACAGAACTGCTGCCAGACCATAAAAGGGTGGCATTCATAGAGACTAAGATAAGATAAGAGATAAGATAGAACTTTATTAATCCCTCGGGTGGGTTCCTCTGGGAAATTCAATTTCCAAAAAAGCACAGCACCGACAGAAGTTACAGAGTTATACACACACACATATATATAAATACAGAGACAATATAAATAAAGTATACGAAGGGGATAAATAGAATAAATAGGAATAAAAATAAAAATACAAGTGAATTGCACATTTCAAGTATTGAGTCTATTGCACCGTTGACTATTTACAAAAGTATTGCACAAAAGGTATTGTACAGTGAGGTGAAGAGGCACTACAGCTTAGTTGTTCCCCCCTCCTTTGTCCTCCTGTTTCCCCTCCCTCTCCCCTCCAGAGAGGAGTTAAACAGTCTGATGGCGTGTGGGACAAAGGAGTTTTAAGTCTGTTAGTTCTTGTCTTTGGAGAAGCAACCTGTCACTGAACAGACTCTTCTGGTTGTTAATGGCCGTGTGCAGAGGATGCCTGGCATTGTCCATAATGTCCATCAGTTTCTTTTAATGTCCTTTTCTCTGCCACTGTCACCAGAGTGTCCAGCTTCATGCCGACCACAGAGCTAGCCCTCCTGATCAGTTTCTCCAGCCTGGATGAGTCCTTCTTTGCTGTGCTGCTCCCCCAGCACACCACAGCATAGAAAAGTACTCCAGCAACCACCGACTGGTAAAACATCCTCAGGAGCTTCCTGCAGATGTTAAAAGACCTCAGCCTCCTGAGGAAGTACAGTCGGCTTTGGGCTTTTTATACAGGTACTCTGTGTTGCATGACCAGTCCAGTTTATTGTCCACCCACAGCCCGAGGTACTTGTACTTGTTGACCACCTCCACCTCCTCCCCCTCTATCTGAACCGGCAGTGGACCTGCTCTAGACCTCCCGAAGTCCACAACCAGTTCCTTAGTCTTTGAGGTGTTGAGTTGCAGGTGGTTTGTGTGACTCCATGCGACAAAGTTCCTCACCAGACTTCTGTACTCCTCTTCCTGATCATCCCAGATACACCCCATGATGGCCGTGTCATCTGCAAACTTCTGAATGTGGCATAATTCAGAGTTGTAGCAGAAGTCAGAGGTGTACAGGGTGAAGAGAAGAGGGGACAGCACAGTTCCCTGTGGTGCTCCTGTGCTGCTGACCACAGTGTCAGACGTGATGTCCTTCAGCCTGACGTACTGTGGTCTGTCGGTGAGGTAGTCGGAGATCCAAGCCACCAGGCAGGGGTCCACCTCCATCCTGTTCAGTTTTTCTTGAAGCATACAGGGCCGGATGGTATTAAAGGCACTGGAAAAGTCAAGAAACAGGATCCTGACCGTGCCTTTTCCCCCATCCAGGTGTGAGTGGGCTCTGTGTAGGAGGTACAGAATGGCATCCTCCACTCCGACACCCGCCTTGTATGCAAACTGTAGTGGGTCCTGGGCATGTTGTACCTGTGGTCGGAGGAGGTTGAGGAAGAGCCGCTCTAGAGTCTTCATAAGATGTGACGTCAGTGCCACCGGTCGGAAGTCATTCAGCTCATTGGGCCGGTTCTTTTTGGGGACCGGGACGATGCAGGATGTCTTCCATAGGGCGGGCACTCTCCCCAGTCCGCAGACTGAGGTTGAAGACTCGTTGTAGCGGCTCCCCAAGTTCAGCAGCACACGCCTTAAGCATCCTAGGACACACCTTGTCTGGGCCTGCTGCCTTTCTGGGGCGAAGCTTCCTCAGTTGTCTCCTGACCTGATCCACTGTGACACTGGGAGATGTTTGGGAAGAGGGGAGGGGGGAGATGTCTTGCTGCTGAGAGAGGGATTGGAGGAGGGGGGTGTCATGGTGTCAGGAAGGGGGGGAAGCGAGGGGAAGAAGGGGACTGTATAAGACATATAAGGCGATTTTCCTGATGTTGACACACATATTTTACATAAATCTCTGCTGTCTGAAAGCATTTCTCTGAAACACATTCTCCCAGGGAATTATGCTCCATTTAGGCAATTCGATTACAGGCTGCATCTCATATTTTCTGATTGAAATTAATTATACGCACACACCTACACACAGCAACACACAGTATATTATGTATATTTATTACACTAATATTGTAACTTTTTTCTTTAAAAAAAAAAAAAAACAAACAAAACACACACAAAACCCTAAAAGAACAAATACACCCATTAAAATTTCCATTGAGTTCAAATAATTTGGTTATAATTTACAGCAGGATTGTTCCATTTGTTGTAGCTGGATGTGCTTCACGATAAAATGGATCTGATAGGTAAACAAATAAAATAACATTAATCTCTGTGGTAACAAGGCAACATTAAATCAATGAGGATTAAAAAAAAAACAAACTCAGAGGAAGCCCTCCTGAGAAGCATTTTGAGTCAAGAGAGGACCCTGCTACCCCTGCATGGAAGCTCCTACTGAGCTAGTGTTCCCCTTCAAATCGCATGCAAATCCAATTTATGTTGGCCACATCAAGTTCGCACCAACCTCCCAGGATATTTGCTACTCAAGATTGCGCTATTACACCAGTGTGAAGGGGTACGGAAGGTGGTGGATGTGAGGAGATGACTGCAAAGGAGCAGCATGTGCCCAGATTAATATTCATCAGTTTATTCTGGAAACTTTGTGGAAAATCACAAATCACAATTTTTATGTACTATGCATGCTATATGCTAAATGCTATATACATGACGTGTGCAAAAATGCCACAA
>NC_140542.1:41459851-41488396 GCF_057382185.1 Mchenga conophoros
TCCAGTCCATTAAAATGTAGCCACAGTCCTGACATGAGAAATGTTGCGGGGGAGGGGGCAGCCTTCTTATGAGTCTCCGCTGTGTGTCTTTGATGTGAGAATGTGATGAATTTCTCCTTGTTCCTCAGATGTGCCAAACACTCCCCAGGTTCTGCTTTTGACTAAAAAATTAAAGGCGCTGGATGTGGTGTGAACAGCAGCGGCATCAGCATAGTTTTTGAGGAAGAAAGAAATTCCTCCAGAGAAGGTCAGTGGCTCTGCTGTCCACCATCAGGGGTCTTTTTGTTCCCTCATTGCTCGTGTGTTCCTAACATTTATCTCTTAATTAACCGCACTTTCTGCAATTCAATTAAAGGAAGTGTAATGGTGTACAAAGTGGGGAATGGTGTTGATCCTTTAGGCAATCCACAGTCTCTCGACAGTTATCTGGCCTTGTACTAGAACTGTCTGAGAGGCCAAAGGATTATTATGTGAGGTCTTTAGGGCACAATATAGCAGCAGAGAAATAATATCAATTTGAATTTAGCTACTTTGGGTTATTGTCCAAGACCGACTGACTCAGTTGAATTGTTTCATAGCTTTATAATTGAGCTGAATATGTGCCAAAGTAGTAATTTCATTCATTTTTATATTTGAGCCTTTCTCCAGGCTAACTGGTGAACATTATGGTGCAAAGTGGAAATATTATAGATTTAAATATTTAAATGTAAAACTTGATGCTTTGTAGTTTAACATACAATCTTAAAACTGAATTTGAAAACTGTTTGTTTAGAATTTCAATGGAGTATCACTAATCTTGAAGGGTTCTGTGAAAGGCAGCGTTATCAGCCTGTGCGCACATTTACATGCAGCTAAATCTAAAAACCACTTCGCACATGCCTTGAAAGTTAAGGTAGAGACAGTTAAGGCGTGATCCTCTGACAAAGAGCCTAACGCCTTGATTGGAAGATTTAATGCGGACAGGGTGAAGACCAGAAGATGTGTTTATGTGCTTTCATCTTATGTGCGACTCTTCTGTCTAACCCTTTTTTTGGCTTTCATCATTTCACTGCAAACTCAGCAAAGTTCCCCTCCCATAATGTACCTCTTCTGGAGTTAATTAATGGCCTAATTAGATGAACTCATTAGCGATGAACTGTAATTCTCTTATTTCATCTACTCATTAGCCGACAATATTCATAATTAGTGGCATTAGTGACGATTATTGCATGGCAGGTTGGCCTGCGTCAGGCTGCGTTCCCTGCTGTAGGCATCCAGCTGTGCAGACAGGGAGGCCTGATATTGGCTTCATATTTTATAAGTATCAAAGCTTCTTTTTAAAAAATGAAAAGAAAAAAAGAATGACAGCATGGGACAGAGAAAAAATGCACTACTCCCACTAGCAATGTCATTGCAGGTCAGTTTCTTTCCCAAAATAAATAAATAGATTACCATCATCAATAAAAATGCAGAATACAAGGGCCAGCATCTCTGGTGCTGGGTGGCTCATTATGCATTGAACAGCATTAGTTGAATCACAGTCGTTAGCAAGCACGCTATTGTTCAGATGTCAGCACTGCTCACCTCCACGTTGCTGTCCCATGCTTTTATCAAAAAGCTTTTTTTCTCCTTCTTAACAAAAGCACAGTTGGAGCCGCTTTTTAATTTGTGGCATTTTTTCATTTGGGTTATTATCTTGTATTACAAACCTGTTTCAGAAACACAGAGAAAGGAATGTAACTGCAAAACAATTAGGATGTGTTTATTTATTTAAATCACCATTAATCATGCACAGCTAAATAATGTGGCTGTGTGGCAAATCTGAGCTGTGCTGAAACATCATTTCAAATGTTTGCTGCGTTTAGTGCTGTTTTAGTAATTGTAATTAGGCTCGGATCCAGTAAGAAACCAAACGTGTCTACGCAAGAGGGATGACGTGTAAGGAAACATGAATGAGTGTGTTAATTACTACACTGGACTTGGCTGACAGCTGCCTGCCACGGCACATGTTTTGATTTATGACAGCAGCAAAGAAAGACACAAAACTGTTTTCCATCATCTTGAAAGGAATAGGAGATGAGTGTATGGTTCATCGCTTGATTCATTTCTCCTGCATTTGTTGCATTGGAGGGTATAAGGCGGAAAAGAATATATTCTACTGCAAGTGTTTGTAACAAAGCCCCACGGGTCAGTTTGAATAAATGACACGGGATTGTGGGATGTTGTTGTTTTACAGTTCTGTTAAAAACAGGCTGAAATGGAGACAGGAGCCAGACAAGCAGGTAGTGAAAACAAGAAAACTAAGAATAAACTGCAGGTACTGCAGGGAAGAAGCATGAAAAGTCCAACAAAAGTTCAAGCAAGATAATCCAAACTGACAGAGATAAGATAAATCCAAAGAAACATGAGAAACCAGCCAGGTACAACGCTGGACTACATGTTATTTCCACACTAGCACACACTGCTGAAAGCTGGAGTGCTTCAACAAAGTTTTGTAGTGGTTCAACTCGCAGCCTACGGACATCTTTGCAGACTGTTTCTACATGTTGTAACTGTTCACTGTCACCAGGGGGCAGTGCCACAGACAATCTGTCTGCAGGCTACTCTCACTTGTGCTGTTGTCGGTCCATCAACCAGCTGCAGAGAGGAGCAAAGTTCTAACATCAGGAAAAACACCACCACTACCACAGCCAACATCTGTGCTTCTCATGCTGTATTTTTTCATTTTTAAAGTATTTTTGTACCTCACACATTTGTGGTGCATGCTGCTGTGCCTTGCCTGGCCTGCCCCACCTTTCAGCCAATCAGCGTTTGACCTGTGCCCATCGTCAACCACATCGGGCTGTGTTTGTTGGGTGTTAGGAGGACTGCACACAAGCATGTTTTGTGTAGGTGGAAAACCCCCGTAGGCTCTGTGTAGAGACGACTGCTGTACCATGAAAAAAGCATAACAAGACTCAGACCAAACTAATCAAAATAGATGGAAGGTGGGGAAAAAGTGAAACACATGACACACAAGCGCATCATTCAAATGGCTGATTAGAGCTGATTAGATTAGGTCAATTTATAGTCTCTTACTTTTCAACCATAGCTTTCATCTACAGGGAGTGCAGATTATTAGGCAAGTTGTATTTTTGAGGAATAATTTAATTATTGAACAACAACCATGTTCTCAATGAACCCAAAAAACTCATTAATATCAAAGCTGAATGTTTTTGGAAGTAGTTTTTAGTTTGTTTTTCGTTTTAGCTATTTTAGGGGGATATCTGTGTGTGCAGGTGACTATTACTGTGGCAGAATTATTAGGCAACTTAACAAAAAACAAATATATACCCATTTCAATTATTTATTTTTACCAGTGAAACCAATATAACATCTCCACATTCACAAATATACATTTCTGACATTCAAAAACAAAACAAAAACAAATCAGCGACCAATGTAGCCACCTTTCTTTGCAAGGACACTCAAAAGCCTGCCATCCATGGATTCTGTCAGTGTTTTGATCTGTTCACCATCAACATTGCGTGCAGCAGCAACCACAGCCTCCCAGACACTGTTCAGAGAGGTGTACTGTTTTCCTCCTTGTAAATCTCACATTTGATGATGGACCACAGGTTCTCAATGGGGTTCAGATCAGGTGAACAAGGTGGCCATGTCATTAGTTTTTCTTCTTTTATACCCTTTCTTGCCAGCCACGCTGTGGAGTACTTGGACGCGTGTGATGGAGCATTGTCCTGCATGAAAATCATGTTTTTCTTGAAGGATGCAGACTTCTTCCTGTACCACTGCTTGAAGGTGTCTTCCAGAAACTGGCAGTAGGACTGGGAGTTGAGCTTGACTCCATCCTCAACCCGAAAAGGGCCCCACAAGCTCATCTTTGATGATACCAGCCCAAACCAGTAATCCACCTCCACCTTGCTGGAGTCTGAGTCGGACTGGAGCTCTCTGCCCTTTACCAATCCAGCCACGGGCCCATCCATCTGGCCCATCAAGACTCACTCTCATTTCATCAGTCCATAAAACCTTAGAAAAACCAGTCTTGAGATATTTCTTGGCCCAGTCTTGACGTTTCAGCTTGTGTGTCTTGTTCAGTGGTGGTCGTCTTTCAGCCTTTCTTACCTTGGCCATGTCTCTGAGTATTGCACACCTTGTGCTTTTGGGCACTCCAGTGATGTTGCAGCTCTGAAATATGGCCAAACTGGTGGCAAGTGGCATCTTGGCAGCTGCACGCTTGACTTTTCTCAGTTCATGGGCAGTTATTTTGCGCCTTGGTTTTTCCACACGCTTCTTGCGACCCTGTTGACTATTTTGAATGAAACGCTTGATTGTTCGATGATCACGCTTCAGAAGCTTTGCAATTTTGAGACTGCTGCATCCCTCTGCAAGATATCTCACTATTTTTGACTTTTCTGAGCCTGTCAAGTCCTTCTTTTGACCCATTTTGCCAAAGGAAAGGACGTTGCCTAATAATTATGCACACCTGATATAGGGTGTTGATGTCATTAGACCACACCCCTTTTCATTACAGAGATGCACATCACCTAATATGCTTAATTGGTAGTAGGCTTTCGAGCCTATACAGCTTGGAGTAAGACAACATGCATGAAGAGGATGATGTGGACAAAATACTCATTTGCCTAATAATTCTGCACTCCCTGTATATAATGGATGAGTGAGCGAGTGGAACAAGTAGACAATTTAACAGAGCCAAAGGAAGTACAGCAAGCAAGGCAGGAATGTGCAGGAAAGAGAAAGAAAACAAAGGGGGAAAGGGGAAAAACAAAGAAAGAAAAGAAACAGATTAAATACTGGTGTGATTGGTGATATCATATATAAATATATATGCATATGATTGCTGTCATTTTGTTTCCATTTGCTCATATCAAAGAGGTAAATGAATAACTTGTGCAATTTCTGTCCTGATAGACTAGCACTGTATAACAATGACAAGAAAAAAATACGGCTAGGCTAAATATCCAAGCAATCACCATAAAACATTAACTGACATGAGCAAAGATGGCTATTTATAAATCTGATATTTTTAAAAAGGAATTTTCAGTTTCAAGTGTTGACATAAAAAACGTGCAAAAGTCTCGAGTTACCCATCATTATTTATAGTTTGTTTACAAGGAGCCAGATAGTCTTTTTGATTTTTTTTTTGTGTTTTAGGACTTTAACCTGCCAAATAAATGGCTTGCCTTTTGTTAGTGAACTCTGTCTCTTAGTGTGTCTGCATTTTGGGTGATGCAGCACCCAAGAGATGAATGTGGCACTTCGGTTCATCCAAATATTGCTCACCAAAGCCTCATTACAAATGCTTTCAATGGATGTGTGTCTTTCAAGAAGCCCTTTTTTTAAAAGAAAGGAAATGGGAAAAAAAGGTTAAGGTGTGCCAAATCTCGCAAAAACTAAAAAACAATGGTAACAGATTTAATGCATTAAACACAAATTTTAAATATTTGGTTCATCAGTATGGACTGTCATATTTTAATCCACCATGAAATACCATCTGGAAAGGATGTAATTGGTAACTGACTCATTTTTCAAAATGACAATGATCCCAAACACACTGCCAGTGCAGTAATAGCATACCTGGATAGAAAAGCACACAGTGGAACGCTATCAGTCATGGGCTAACTTCGCCCAGAGCCAAAGAAGAGCTTTGAATGTCCTCCACAAAGCCCGGAGAACTATTCCTAAAGACTAAATGAAAGGAATTACAAGTAAGTTTGCCTAATAGAGCTCAGGCTGTGTTGATGAATAAAAATGGTGATACAAAAACTAACTTCCAAGCTTCACTGTAAAACCCAACAGTGCATCTTACTAAAAGAAGTAAGTTGTTCTTACTCAGTTCTGAAAAATAGTTAAAGTAACTTTCATGAAGTGTGTTAGGTAGACCCAAAAGTATACATATGTTATAATAACTTTATTGTAATAAGTACACATGATGTTTTGTAATGTTTTAAGTACTGTTGCTTTAAACTGTTTAAGTAGTGTTAATTCATTTGTATTAGTCATCATCCACGGCCCCGCCCCCAGCGTTTGCCTGGACTTGTCGGCCATGAGACACAAGTCTCGTCAAGAGAAATTTTGCAAGAGTGGAAAGTACAAGATAAACGTTATTTTTATGTTTTTTTGTTAATGCTTACTTCTAGCGTACATTTATCAGACTGCTTTGTTTTAGTTGTACTTTGTTGTAATTTATCAGACTACTTTGTTGTAGTAGCTCGTAACTTAGCTTGCCAGCACACAATTCCCGCCTAGCGCTGTATGGAGTCTGCCTTCACAATTTAAAAAATTAACGGTTGGTGGCTTGTTTCAATCAAATAGTTGGTAAGTAGTCTAATTTTTGCAAACTGCATGCCACAAACCTTTGGTAAAATCAGTGTTTAGGCTTTTCTGACTCTGAACTTTATCAAGTTCAAATGTAGCCTACTTTTGACACAGTGAAAATGGTAGAAGATTTATTTAGTGTTCATTTTAAGAGTTTACTGGACAAGTTCACCTTCACAAATTTAAAATATGATGCTTAGTGGCATTTTAGTCGTGAAATAATTTACCTTTTCAAAGCTGCACTGCACCAAACCTAAACGTTTCTGACTCTGTACTTTCCAAGGGTTAGCCTATTGTGTACTTCACTTATGTAAAATTGCTTTATTATTTCATAACATTTAGAGTAGTTGACCAACCTGAATTGAAAATGAACTGTAGTTACTGTTTTCAAAGCTTGTGTTATCCAGGTTGACTGTTTTTAAGTGAAGTAAAAGTCTAAAAGTAAAAACTGTTCTGCTAGCTTTCTGTCCTCATGGCTTTGTGTTATTACAGTCTGACGATTGAAGGAGCAGTAGCATGCCGAGAGATCATCCAGCACTGCACTAAAGACAGCCAGTAAAGGTGATTTTAAAACGATTTGGCATCAAAATGTGGAATTGCAAGTTGTGTAGTTTTTCTACTGCCATAAAAGTCATGTTGTTGAAGCATTATCGGCTCAACCATGGTCAGTACTCCACAATTTCACCCTTACCCTGTCTCTACAACACATGCATGTGTACATTTAGTACATTTAATTCATTAAAGATACACATGTCAAGAATGCACACTCCCACACAAAGAAAAGACGGTTCTTATCTAGATTTGAATAAATATGGATTTTGTTGCCCTGTGTGTAATTTTAAGCAGCCATTTATTGAAAGCCAAATGTTTATCCATCTGAGGGGGCATTTAAAACGAAAAGAAACTGTTCCATGTCCTTTCAAGAACTGCAATTTTAAAACCAATGTATACTCAACCTTCAATGCCCACAAATGCAGAGACCACCAAAATTCAACAAGTTACAATGAAGGCATTGTGCAAATGTAGAACAAAAAAGATGACATGCAGCTTGATTCAATAGAGTCATCAGATGACAATCAAGTGGCATCCACCAGTGAAATCAGTGGAATTGAGGGTTTAGAAGAGCAGTTGCAATACAATCTGGCTGGATTTTTCTTGAAAATTGCAGACCATTCTCCATGTGTCTCAGAGAGCAACACAGGAGATTATTGAGCATATTGATCAGTTGTTTTTGTTATCAGTACCTCTGGTTAGAAAATCAGTTGTAGATATACTGAAAAAGCACAACTGTACATATACGGACAAACTGGTGGATGAGATTTGTCAGGCAGTTTCTGATAGTAATGTTTTACATAAATGTGTCACATCTGAAGGACCACTATCTACAGCAAAGAGGAGGAAATCATATTAAGCAAATTTTCCATATGTCAAACCTGTGGAGTATTTAATTGAATCGTCAAAGCACACTTATATGTATGTGCCTATTCTCACATCTTTGCAATTGTTGTTGAAAAAAAATGATGTGCTTGAAGAAATTAAACAAGCACCCACACAGATTCCTGGACATTTCATGTCATTTTGTGATGGATCCTACTACCAGGAAAATGTTCTACTGTCACAAGAGGGACAGAAATTGTCAATAATACTTTACGTGGATGATTTTGAAATCGCAAACCCACTTGGTACCTCAAAGAAAATACATAAAGTTTTTGCAGTTTATTGGACACTGGCAAACTTTCCAGTTAAATCTCGTTCTGCTCTACACTGCACTCAGCTTGCTCTGCTGTGCAATTCCAATGATGTACGCCAGTTTGGGTATAAGGAAATGTTGTCACCACTCTTAAATGATCTGAAAACTCTTGAAGAAGTAGGTGTCTACATTGAGACTCTTGGTGAATGTCTTAAAGGCACTGTCTACTCTGTTGTGGCAGACAACCTTGCTGCCCATGGACTTGCTGGTTTCAATGAGTTTCAGGTCTACATATTTCTGTAGGTTTTGTCATGCCACCCAAACAGAAATGCAAACTGAAAATGCTGTTACAGGGAATTATGTAATGAGAACAAAAGATGCTCATGATAATCTTGTGCAAGAGCTTCAGAATGATGACATTGAGGAAAACTATGGTGTTAAAAACCCCTGTGTTCTTTCTGACCATCTCTCTTTCTTCCATCCTGTCACAGGCTTCCCACCTGACCTCCTACACGACCTGTTTGAAGGTGTCGTTCCAGTGGAGTTGGCACATTGTTTAAAAGGTTTGATTTCTAAGAGATATTTTACCTTAGAAGACTTAAACAGAGCAATTCTGCGCTTTCCCCACCAACATTCTGACAAAGTTGATCGCCCTCATCCAATACCCTCAAATTTTGCCAGGCGAGGGACCATTGGTGGGAACGGGCATGAAAATCATGCCCTTCTTAGACTGTTGCCTCTTCTCATTGGCTCCAAAGTTCCAGAAAGAGACACTTTTTGGGAAGTGCTAATGGATTTAAAGGACGTAGTTCAGCTTGCCATGTCTCATACTTTTAGTGACGAGACCATTCAGTACATGGCCTGTAAAATATTAGATCACAGACAACTCTTTCAGGAAGTGTTTCCTAATGTTCGATTCAGGCCAAAGCATCATTACATCGAGCATTACCCACACTTAATAAAGTGCTTTGGTCCCTTAGTTCATCTTTGGACAATGAGATTTGAGGGAAAGCATAAGGTTTTCAAAAAAATAGTTCATGACACTCACAACTACAAAAATGTACTAAAAACTTTGGCAGAGAGACATCAAAGCATGCTGGCATTTTATTTGTCCTCATCAACGTTTTTCAAACCACCTGTGCAAACATCCAAAATGGAGTCTTTGTACATTTCATCATTACCTGCAGATACACAATTATTTATTTCAGGTATTGCTGACAGTGACACAATATATGCAACAAAAAAGGTTACAAACTTTGCAATTGGCATGTTTGTATGCACAGGTGCTTATGCTGCATTGCCAGAGTTCAAAGAGATTCTTAATGTACTGCTCATCAGAAACAACATTTATTTTCTCTTGAAAGACTATGACACTTATTACGTTGAGCACTTGCGTTCATATGAAGTAGCAGAGAATCAACAGAGGGGTCTCCGTCACAGTGTAAAATCTCTGTGCCAACTGTCTGACCACATGCCGCATGTTGCTTACAAGATAGCAAATGAACTCATTCTAACAACAAACCATTTCATTCCAGTGTCTGACTAAAGAAACAGAACTGAGACATCAGCTGATTCCACCAATTTCTGAACCAATGCAAAGGTAATTCATCTATTCAGTTTTTTTGTATTCACATAAATGTTTTTATATTTTTGCACAATTAATATTTTGCAAATAACTGTAAACACAAACATGTATTAAAATGCCACTATAATATGTGAAACCTGTCTGTTACAGAAATAACAAATTCAGATGGAGGCAACAGGAATATTGAAGCTAAGGGTCATCCTTGATAAGGATAACGCTGAAAAACTTATTTTGCCATCTCGTCCAAACAGTGTGCAAGCCCTCATAGATGCGATCAAATCTAGGCTAAATTTTACTTTTGACTTTCGGCTTCAGTTTCATGACCCAGATTTTGATAATGCCTTGTGTAATTTGGTTAAAATAGAAGACCTGCCAGCTATAGCATCTGTTAAAGTTGTCAGGTTAGTTGAGCTTGACCGGATTTCAACGAGCACTGATGACACAATCCTTCAGACTGATAGCACTGATACCATAGATTCACCAGAGCGTATTAGTAGATGGCCAGAAGTTTTTATTGTTCCGCCATTTTCTTATGAAGTGGAACATGTATTAAGAGAGGGTAATGCAGCATTTGATAAAAATGGGAAAGTAATTACGCTGACACGAGATCAAAAACACAACATACTTGAGACAATGGGGGAAGAAATCTACAAACTAAAAGCATACCCTAGTACAACACAAATTGGCAAGGCTGCAGAAGCTTTAGTTAGAAAAACATCCCTGTCTGAAAGAGAGGAATTCTGACACTGGGTGGGAAGGGTGGAAGAATAGCCTGAGATATAAAATGGGAAACCAAAGAAAGAAGTTGGCTAAAGCTGGCATCATGAATGTTGCTGTGAATGCTGGAAAGCGCAGCAGAACAAACCCAGATGGAGCTTCACCAAGGGCCAATATTAAAAGACCTAGGAGAGGTGAGGTCAACTTCCTTCCTTCTTATCCTTCTGGAGAAACAAGGGAGTCTCTGGAAACCAGAAGACTTGAGATGGTAGAGGAGTTCAAGAAGACCTCAGCAGAAAGAGACATCCCTCTCATTCATCAGCATATGATGCCCACTTTTGCCCTCCGGCGTGAAGAGATTGTCACCACTTCTCCTCCTGTATCAGAGCTCAAGGACAGATGGCCAGCACTCTTTCATGAGACACAGGTAAGTACAACTACATATATAACATTTGCTGTTCATATAGTATGCTGTGTTTTGCTTATAATATTTTTGGAATTCTCCTCAGCTCTACTTTGAATTTCATCGGATCACCAATCAGAATCTGCCACATGTGTTTTATGCTGCACTGGATGATTATGCTCCTCAGCTGATTGGACTTTACAAAAAGAGGAAAACTGGACGGGTCGGTGAAAGGATGGAGCAGCTTTTGTTGGCATATGGAAAACAGGTATTTAAAAATACTAATTATTATTCTGCTTGCTTGGCAGTTGCCATTGCTATGTTTATATATATATATATATATATATATATATATATCAACCTGACGCGGATCAACAAGGTCCGCGTCAGGTGTTGAGGAACCAGGGCACCCTGACGAAAAGTGGGCTACTGGAACAAGAAGGCATCGGTGGGCAAGGGACGAAAACAGGGCGTTGTTGGAATGCTACTACGCAAGTAACCCCGGCGGAAGGGGCTACATGAATAGGATGAGGGACCTATGGATTCTTCGATACCCAACATCCACAATGACGGCGAAACAACTAGTAGCTCAGTGTTCCAACATTCGAAAGAAGGGACTGCTCTCACAGCTAGAGATTGACGAGGTACAACACAAATGCTACGGCAAGGAGGAGTCAGGACGCCAGGTCAGGGGGGAGATATCATCACCCCCACCCGAGATTGGGTACATAGCCCCAAGTGCGATAGGAGAAGGATCGTTGAGTGCCAGAGGAACTGACCTGAAAATAGGATCATGGCCAAGCTTGAAACCTGGATCCCCCGTAGCCGGTTACCAAGATACGTGAAGTTCCCTCAGAAGGTCTGCTAGATGATGTTAATGCAGCACTACGGGCAATACCTACAACCACGATTACCGACACTAACAAGCTGATCTACAATACGGCAGCAGTGATCAGTGAGATGCTTGGCTACAAGTTGAACAGCCACAAGGGGCAGTACCCTCCATGGAGAAGGAGGCTAGAGGGCAAGATCAAAGTAGCACGGAGAGAGGTTAGCCAACTAACAGAGTTGCAGAAAGGTGCGACGAATAAGGTGCCTAAGAAATACAGCAAGCTGTCCATACCTGAGGCCTTGGAAACTGCCAAGCAAAGACTCACAGCCTTGGCCAGCCGCTTGAGGAGGTACACCAGAGAGATAGAAGGCAGGAGAATAAACCAGCTGTTCTCCACAGAACCAGCAAAGGTGTACTCTCAGTGGCAAGGGAACAATAAGAGAACAGCACCACCAAGGCTGGAGACGGAGCAATACTGGAAGAGCATATGGGAGAAGGATGCAACCCATAACGGCAATGCTCAGTGGCTAGAGGATCTGAGGGCAGACCACAGCGACCTCCCTGAACAGGGTCCAGTAACCATCACAGTGGCAGATATCCAAGAAAGGGTCTCCAGTATGAAGAGTTGGACAGCACCAGGGCCCGACATGGTTCACGCCTACTGGCTGAAGAAGCTAACTGCACTCACGAGCGTCTGGCAGCACAAATGAACCAGCTGCTAGTTAACGAGAGACACCCGGAATGGCTAACTGAAGGCCGGACGGTCCTGATCCCCAAGGACCCCAAGAAGGGACCGGTCCCCTCCAACTACCGACCAATAACCTGCCTCAGTACTACATGGAAGCTCCTGTCAGGCATCATATCGGCTAAGATGAACAGGCACATGGGTCAATACATGAGCGGGACACAGAAAGGAATTGGCAAGAATACCAGAGGCGCAAAACACCAGCTACTGGTAGACAGAACAATCAGCCGAGACTGCAAGACCAGACTGACCAACCTGTGCACTGCCTGGATTGATTACAAGAAGGCCTATGACTCAATGCCCCACAGCTGGATACTGGAATGCCTAGAATTGTACAAGATCAATGGGACCCTAAGAGCCTTCATCAGGAACTCAATGGGGATGTGGCGTACAACACTAGAGGCCAACTCCAAGCCCATAGCACAAGTCACCATCAAGTGCGGGATCTACCAAGGAGATGCTCTGTCCCTGCTGTTCTGCATAGGCCTGAACCCCCTCAGTGAGATCATTAACAAGACTGGCTACGGATACCGACTACGGAACGGAGCAGTTGTCAGCCACCTCCTGTACATGGATGACATCAAGCTGTATGCCAAGAGTGAACGAGACATCGATTCACTGATCCACACTACCAGGCTATACAGCAATGACATTGGAATGTCGTTCGGACTGGAGAAGTGTAGTCGGATGGTAACAAAGAGAGGGAAGGTAGTCAGAACTGAGGGGATTGAACTACCAGAAGGCAACATTGCAGACATAGAGGACAGTTACAAGTACTTGGGGATCCCGCAGGCGAATGGGAACCATGAAGAGGCCGCTAGAAAAGCTGCAACCACCAAGTACCTGCAGAGGGTCAGGCAAGTCCTGAGGAGTCAGCTGAATGGTAAGAACAAGATCCGGGCCATCAACACGTACGCCCTGCCCGTGATCAGGTACCCTGCTGGGGTAATAGGCTGGCCAAAGGAGGAGATAGAAGCCACTGACATAAAGACAAGAAAGCTCCTTACCATGCATGGAGGGTTTCACCCCAAGTCCAGCACCCTGAGGCTGTACGCTAAGCGGAAGGAAGGGGGCCGGGGACTGGTGAGTGTCAGCACCACAGTCCAGGATGAGACAACGAACATCCAAGAATACATTGGGAAGATGGCCCCAACTGACCGAGTGCTCAGTGAATACCTCAGGCAGCAGAAACCCAAGAAAGAGGAGGGAGACGAGGAACCATCATGGAAGGACAGAGCCCTGCACGGTATGTACCACCGGCAGATAGAGGAGGTGGCTGATATCCAGAAATCCTACCAGTGGCTGGACAAAGCTGGACTGAAAGACAGCACAGAGGCACTAATCATGGCAGCACAAGAACAAGCTCTGAGCACAAGATCCATAGAGGCTGGGGTCTATCACACCAGGCAAGACCCCAGGTGCAGGCTGTGTAAAGATGCCCCAGAGACAATCCAGCACATAACAGCAGGGTGCAAGATGCTAGCAGGCAAGGCATACATGGAACGCCATAACCAAGTGGCCGGCATAGTGTACAGGAACATCTGTGCGGAGTATAACCTGGAAGTCCCGAGGTCAAAATGGGAGATGCCCCCAAGGGTGGTGGAGAATGACCGAGCTAAGATCCTGTGGGACTTCCAGATACAGACAGACAAAATGGTGGTGGCTAACCAACCGGACATAGTGGTGGTAGACAAACAGAAGAAGACGGCCGTAGTGATCGATGTAGCAGTTCCGAATGACAGCAATATCAGGAAGAAGGAACACGAGAAGCTGGAGAAATACCAAGGGCTCAGAGAAGAGCTCGAGAGGATGTGGAGGGTGAAGGTAACGGTGGTCCCCGTGGTAATCGGAGCACTAGGTGCGGTGACTCCCAAGCTAGGCGAGTGGCTCCAGCAGATCCCGGGAATAACATCGGAGATCTCTGTCCAGAAGAGCGCAGTCCTGGGAACAGCTAAGATACTGCGATACTGCGCAGGACCCTCAAGCTCCCAGGCCTCTGGTAGAGGACCCGAGCTTGAAGGATAAACCGCCCGCAGGGGCGTGCTGGGTGTTGTTTTTTTATATATATATATATATATATATATTTTTTTTTTTTTTTTTATTTATTTATTTATTTTTTTTAGGACAAAAACGACATCTATGCAACTAGAACAGCAGCTCTGGCCGGCCTACCAATGTACCTCAAGGAGGATTCTTCAGAGATTTTCAAAACATGCAAGGTACTTGGGTATTACAATAATTTGCACATTTGAATTTAAAAAAGGTTGAAAGGAGTTTATAAGTCATCTGGACTTGGGTTGAAAGTTGAAGACGTGAAGTTGAATGACTTATAAACTTCTTTCATCCTTGATTTGACTGGATGAATGAAAAATGAACCTTCACTGTCAATTTAAAACATGTTATGATATATAGAATTTGAAAAACTGAAGAAAGGTGCCTGACCATTTGTATTTATACTTTTAACAGAGGTATTACAGATGAATAATTGTGCACTGTGTATTATAGGAGGAAATTGAGTTCTATGAAGCCACAATTGCTCTGGTTGCTGATGTCGATGAAGAGGAGGTGCCTGGAGGAGTTCCTTTCTCACCACGCCAAGTGTTCATAGTACTTGAAGATCAGGTTGTTATGACTCATCACTCATGGACTGATGCCCTGGTGTGTTTGTTTGGGCTAATCTATGCTCTGCATCTGAGCTATCCTGAGAAGTGTACTGGCTTTTTTGAGTTCATTCAAGTAGTGTTGCTGAAGCTAGACGATGAGAGAAAGCAACTAAAACCAAAATTGCAGACACTAAAAAATGAGCTTGTGTAGATGATGTTTGTTTTTCACTGTCAGTATATTCGTGCTTTTTCAGTTATCTGTGAATGGCTTCAATAGTTTTATTTGTTCTGGGTAATTAGCTTTCTAAAAGGCAATGTGGAGAAAGCTAAGAATAAGGAGACAATCCATATTTGACGTTTTGTTTGTGATTGAAAAAAATCTTTACATAGTGTGTAATCTTAAGCTTATTTCTAAAAACACCTTTTAGTTACATGGAAATCTTTTGGAAGATAACTGATAATTAGTCAATATGTACAGTATACTTTCAAGCTTTATTTTTTAATTGTGTGATGAGTGCCAGTTCACTTGACTCGAGGTCTGGGCAAAACTGTTGAGAAGCCACAAATACCTTTGAGAATATTTTTTGTTAGTTCAGCTGTTTTCTATAGTTGCATTGCTGTAGTGCATCTGATTTCATTATTATACTAAATGTTACTTAAAATTGTGATTGTTATGGCTCTAATTGCCTCTAGACTATTGTTTTTTATATGATGTACACCTAAATGTGTGTTTTGTATATTTAATTGATTTTCAAAATGCTACAAAAAACATTCAAAATTCCCTAAAAGTGCAAGTTTTAAAATGCCTAATTATTTGTTTGTTTGATAATGGCTTTAGCAGTCATAGGTTATGACTCAAAGTATGGTTGTATTCATTCTGTATTTTCTCTGCAGTTAAAGTTAATAAAAACTGAATGGAAAGAACAATAGCTTGTTTTTGTGTTAATAGTACTTGAACCATTTGGTGCAATCGGTTTCCCCAAATGGATTAAGTTGTTTAAATACAACTATTTAAGTTAATTTAACTTAATTTGAATATGAGCATGTAACACTTTAAATAAGTTTGAATAAATACAGCATCTTAGTACAACAAATTTAATGGTTTAAGTTAAAACATACTAAAAACAATGAGTAAATAAACATAATGCATTTGAGTTACATTATCATATTTGCTTTGGGTTCTTGGGACTCTAATAAAGTACTTAAATAATCCAAAACTGTTTAAGTTATAAAACTTGAATCAATTGGTGCAATCGGTTTCCCCAAATCATTTGAGTTAACTTAACTGGTCAGGTTTTACAGTGTTGTGAGAATTATATGCATAAAAACAGTTTCTGCCTTGTATACTGTATATCCATGTGTATTTGCATATGTTTCAATAAATCACTGCACCTTCTATTTTCACAGCAAATTATCAAGAAATGAGGAGTTGCTCAGGAATTTTGCACAGTAATGTATAGTCTAGTGGGAGCAATACTATCAGTGTGCACTTTGGCTGTAATAATCAGTGGACACTAATGCATAACAAATATCCTTTGCATTATATATAACCATCTTGATTGAGACAGCTTAAAGATTTTGCACCCACTACAAGTGGAATTTGTAAGAAATGTAGTGATGCCATATTTTGTAGGGGATCCATTTGTAAAAGGTTAGTAAGCTGTAACAAAATGATTTATTAATGAAATATACATCATTTACTAATGATTTACAGGTCAGGTAAAAGCCATCCATTAGTATAACATTTCAGTAGCCATGCTGATCCATTATGGCATCTTCTTCATACTTTTGGACTTTATGACTCAACACTAGCCCACTCCATTGAAAAAGACCAGCAAGAATAGCAAAAAATAACAAATCTCAGAAAGATTACTCCTCTGCTTTCCTCTGACATCCACACATATTCTCAAGCAGACATCCTTACCTTGCATTTAAGGGTTTTTCTTTTTTTATATAATTCAGAATAAATAAAAGGTCTGGCACTCCTCTCCTGTCACTGCACTGGTCTTAATCAGCGTGCCTCCTGCGGTTTTACTGAGAAATCGGGCTGCCTAGGCAGGCAATGATTGGATGCTGCCATTTTGTGGTTCTGCAGTGTTGTCTGAAAGACCTCGGGCATGACGGCTTCTCACAATCTTGGAGGCAATGTCAGAAAAGCAAGCAGCAGTGAGAAAGTATTGACAGGCAGCTAAATCTTTACCAAGTTCAGTTATTTTAAAGACTACTTGTTCACAAAAATGTGTCCCTGGCAGCAGTTCAATAAAACTGTAGTAGAAATAGATGTGCGCATTCAAGTCGATGAAAGAAAGAAGGCTGTTTGCGATGCAAGCGCAACTCCCAATAAGACATCAACCTGTTCATTCTGTCCCGAGTATATATTAGAAGTTCTCAGTAGCCCCCACAGGCCATGAAATGAAAATGTGGACTCAACCAGTTAAAGCTGGACTTTTTTTGTCCCTCAGTTATTTCTCTCTTCATTGACTCTCCCCAGCTTTCATAGCCAGAAGTGCCTCTTTTTTGGATAGAGTTATTCATAAGACCAGGACCTCTTCGATTATTCTCAAGGAAAATGCAAGCATGGCCGTTAATCCGGCCTCAGACCAAGATTAACTCTGCTGCTGCCTCCAACTCTCCCTTTTGTTTGTTTGTCTATTTCACACATGCCCCCTTTGCTTATCTCCTGAAATGGTAAATGCCATTTGTTTTGTTCAAAGTAATTCGGGGTGTATTGGAGTGTGATTGTGTTCCTGAGAAGGGCTGCCAGGGCATAGATAAGCATGTCAGTACTACATCCTCTAAAATAAGGCTGGAGTCCAAGACCCTTATGTATCCCTATATTATGCATACAATGAAGAATACGGCTGTCATATAAATGCATCAGCCATAGAGTAAAGCTGGAGGTTATGATTGGATACTTGGATATTGAACATCTGTGTCCTTCCTGCAAGGGTGTCTTGAGCCAGCGTATAAAGTTTTGTAAGCTCAAGGCAGGATAATAACTTTCTCCTACTACTTCAGGGCTTCTTTATCATTTATTAATTTAATTAATTAATTTTAATTAATTTTTTTGTTTTGTTTTGGGTTTTTTTTGGATGATTTAAATATATATTTTCTTACATTTGATAGGCAAGTCTGAATAGTTAGACTTTGTAGTCTTTGCTATTAAAAAACAAAACCCATCAGTGGTTCACAAACTGTGGGATTGGCCCTTGTGTGGTGGGGCGCAGAGGCACTTCCAGCAGGAGCAGAGGAAAAACATGTTGACTGAAACTGTGTTTTTTGTTTGTTTTATTTGAGCAAAAATTATACAATGAATGCTGATGCTGTCATGCTGACCTTTATTTCACTAAAGTTCAACCTTATTTTCCTTATTTTTTTTTTTTATGTTAATGACTGCGAAAAAAAGTGCTGAATTTGTAGCATGAACTTGCTTCCATTAATGTAAACAACACTCGCAGGGATATTTTTTTGTAGCAGTAGTAGTTACAGCAGTAGTGCAAGTGTCGCTATTTGTTTCATTCACATCTCCTGCATGGACCCCTTACACTCACTGGTTACCCAAACTCTTGTTGTTTATGACGACTCAGGACTTAGAGCCTACTATTCACAAGGTCAGTGGTTTGATTCCAGCTGTTGCATCCATATGTTCAAGTGTCCTTGAGCAAAATATTGATCCCTATCTATCCTCCAATGCAAGCATCTGAGTTTGCGAGTTAAAAATGTGTCTGTGAATTCAGTTTAATTCAGAGTAAAAAGTGCTTGGAGTGCTACATAAGAGTGAAGAGTAAAGCCATATATAAATTGCAATCCAATCCAGAGTAAACTAGAAGATGGTATAACATTAACTAACCTTATAAACTTTTAGTTAGATTAGTTATATGATTTAGTCAACAGAACAAATAGCTAGGCACCACAGCAGTGTACTGGTGACCTCGCAGCAAAAATGTTTGAACCTCTCCAAAGACACACTTGTGTGGTTAATTGGTGATTCTAAAGTGGCTGTTGGTGTGCTGGTGAATGGTTATCTGTCTCTCTGTGCTAACCTGTTAAAAAATTGATGGCAGGGTGTTCCAGCAAGAGAGTGCTTAGCCAAGGGTAAAGGAGTCTTCACGCGTCGAATACATGAAATTCACTGAATCGCGCAGAAACAAATTGGCACCAGATGAATAACAAATGTCTGAACCCAGCTGTATGCATCACAGTGTTAGCAGGGGGGGTAGAAGGGTAATCCCTCGACCTGCACAGTATCCTGCAGATGAAACTGTCATCAGATCACTGGAGCAAAGTGTAATATATGTAATATAAGTTTTATTTTAAGTTTTATGGTGATAAATTGGATTTACTTATAGTCAAACATATAAATCAAGAAAAGCACCTTTGGAATTTTTCTAGTGATTCTGTACTGAAACGGCTCTTTTCTAACAGTAAAATCAAGTCGGGATTTTTCACATGAAAACTCTGAAAGGACAAACATGCTCATTTTTCCTTCACTGTAAGTACTGGGGGGAAAAAAGACTGATGATTTTTTTTTCTAAAGTACCTTGAATGAGAGTCACCAAAAAAATTCCTATTCCAATATCTTTCAGTCATTTGGACAGTCTATTCAAAGGCATTTAACAGACCCAGTGGGTGGCATGGCATAGTATATTTAGAGGAACACACTTAGTATGTCCAATTCCATCCATACTATAAAATAAATACTTTAAAATGTTAAATGTAAGTATGCGTGAATCTAACAAATGTGTAAATGTTCACTTGCAAATATGGTGCATGTGGTGAAAATGAGCCTACATCAGGCACCATTCATTTGTCAGGCACCATTCATTTGGCGCATCCCGACCAGAGGTTTGCTATCATTCTGATGAAAAATGACCTCATCTGTGCAAAGCCTTATCTTCCTCACTTGTGACCTGCACTTGCTCCCCGAACTCATTTACAGAAACATCCTATCATCTACCACCCGAAACCAGAGAGACAGAGAGAGACAGATGCTTGTTATAAAAGCCATAGTTATAGTTCAGTGAACTTCTATTGGCCCACTGAAGGTTTACAATTCATTTTCAACACAGAGTGAATTGTCTGTGTAGTTACATTATGATACCTATTCCTCTCATTTACTGTAGTAGCACCTACTATACAAAACTCAGCTAATGGTGCACATCCAATACAATTAAATGAGAATAAATGAACAACCCCTCCTTCTAAATGTATTCTGCAGAACTGCCTAAAGGCCTGGATTTGTATCTGACCAAATATATAATTTTTAAAGTTCACAGAAATCTGTCTGTACTTATGGTGACAATAAAGTTATCTAAAAGAGTCAAATTACACATAAGTCAAATGTCACATAGAGACTCTTTGTTGTCAAATTTTTAATCCATTAGAGTACTTTATTTTGATCACCTTTGAGATGTCTCTCCTCCTTCACTGAAGTCCATCTATTTTTTAATTGGACATATGTGAAAAGGAGCACACCTGTTTATCTAAGACCACAAAGCTAACAATGATGTTGTTGTAAAAAACCAACGGTACTGTATTTAAAGCTGAGCGGTACAAACCTGGAGACGGCCATAGATTTAAAAAAAATCTGGTACTGGGCTTTGATGAGCACGGAGAAGTTTGGAAGAACCAGGACCGTTATCTGATCTTGCCACATAAACAAACTGACCAGTCCAAGGATGAACTGCCATAGTGAGAGAGTGACCAAGAACCATCTGATCACCAATTTCCCTGCCTTGACTATCTGCTCAGGTTTGTTATGTTCTAAGATTCAACGACTTCTCTTGTGAGATCAGTAAAATGTCTTTGTGTCTATATCACTCTGGGTGAGGGTCAGATTTTCTCGGAGAAGCGTCCAGAAAAACAGTAACCACTGGGACACTTCACTGATCAGATGCATGAAGAAAGAGTTTTCTCTGGTTTTATTAAGCAAAGAACTGTAAGTGTTGTGACATGAAGAAACTACCCAATGCCATACCAAAGGTTTTTCAGGGATAGTCAGGGTGGTCAGGGTTGAGGAAAAGTTGAACTTGACATCAGACTTGCCTCGAACAGAATAACAACCCTGAGCAGATAGTGAAGACAGCAGCTGGGCTTGTTAAGGAGCTGCCCCATGAATGTCTTCGACTGGCCCACTCAAAATCTAATCAACTTTTAGGGAGACTAAAAAGTGTCTTTTCACAGATATACTATCCAACCTGAGAGGGACTCGGACTTTCTGGTGAAAAGTGAAAATCCTATCATCCCATACCCAAGAAGACTTGAGATAGTAATCAGACTCAGGGGTGTTACGACTAAATACAGAGTCTGAATATTTATTTTTCATTATTAATAGAATTGTAAAGATTTCAAAACAATTATTGTGTTTTATGATGTCATTATGGGTTTTAAAATAAAATAAAGTAATTAATTTAAATAATTCTATAGCATTATAGGCTGCATTATAGCAAGACTCAAAGGGGTCTGATAATTTTAGTCTGATAATTTTATGAATACACCTGTTTTTCTTCCATTCCATTTTTGTTACCTACAGTCTTTTCAAACCCCACGTTTTTCACTCTTTTGTGAATGCTCTTAACTTTGTTATTTTCAGAGACCATTGTCCACACCGGCCATCAATGTTTGCGTTTAATGCTCATCTGTGGGCTGCTTCAGCGCCAGATGTCTTCAGAACAAATGAACATGTGCAAACACAGAGAGAAGGACGATCAAAAGAAAAATAAACAGGTTGGAGCCACAAAAATAGCAGCATGCAGACTGAAAGAATGACGGACCTTGTTTTACTTATTCTAATAAAATAATTATTATAGTGAGAATGCGACGTCTCCATATATGATTATTTTTATTGTGAGTGTTGAAGCTCAGGGATTACATATGGCTACAATGCAGTTATAATATCGTGGCTTGAACAGTTCCGATTTTACCTAGCTGTAATAAAACATATTCAGTTGTTTAGGCACAAACTATATTTCCAGTGTATTTACAGCATGACGATAACTGAAAATGTCAATATAATGCAAATTTCTATCCAGTAAATACATCTTATTAAAAAGTTTGTCCAAGGTATCTCAATATAAAGTAAATTGTGCAGCCCTGGACTTTCAAAGCAGTCACTTTGAATAATCCAAAGCCATATCCTCTTTTTTAAAAGCTGATGCATCTGATTTACATTTAATTTGCATATATCTTTGTTTTAAAACATACTCATTGTGGTTATGGGTGACCAGTCTCGGATTTTCAGTTTTTAGCTATTGTTTTCCTGACACTGTGGTCTCTTCAGCTTCAACATACCGAGTCACCTGACAATAAAACGTAGACCTTGTAAAGGATTTTTTTTTTTAAGTGATGGGCTTCCAGGGAGAGGAGTCAACTTGAGTTCCAGATGGCAGCGCTGATATGAGAGTTAAAGACCATTTTTAGGTTGACTGCTTTCAAGAGCAAGTGACCCTAGACAGTGTTTTGCATGAAGAGATGTGCCAGGTTATCTCACATGCAACACACCAGCTGGACTGCAACCTTAATAGGACACCAAGAGGGCTCGCCATTGCCTTGAGGTCTGCCTCAGGGCATTGTCTGAGCCTAAAGGGACTTAAGCACTGCACTGACTTTTGTGGCTGTAGCTGTATTAATGCTGAACTCGACTGTTTACTTTTTCGGGCATATTAGCATTATTTTGATCAGCTAAACTGCAAGTAGCCCCAAAGGCTTTGGACAAAGTTTTAGTTGGAAAGCACTCTTTCTGCTGCAGTTGTACGATTAAGGAAATAGGTTGTTTTTGTTTTGTTTCTTTACACATACTGAGTCTCCTGACTGTTAAGAATTGACCTATGACAGTGCCCTTATGTGATTAACCTCACCTGTGAATACTCGATCTGCTGTTGTTGCACCAGTTGCATAAATGTCTTTGTAGGTGAAATGGCAAAGCTGTAAACACAGCTCGCTGCAACAGCACAAACCAAATTAGTTAGGGATGCAGCAGAGGAGAGGATTGGAGTTGGGGCGCGGGCTGTTTTCAGTTTAATCAATCATTCCCACTGAAATCCAAGTTTGGAACAGGGGGAGGCGAGCAGTAGAGGCTGGGAATATGTGGTGTTTTGCTAGGAAAAGGAATCTCACTTTTTCCCCTTAAGGAGCTGCACTGAGCCAGCTCATTTTTCACCTGGGTGCGGCTCATTCATTCATTAGGCAGAGAGATAGGGACGTATACAACCGATCTGTGGAGCTGCTTCATTACTCTCTGAAGCTGGGCAAGATCGGACCACGCTGTGGAATATTTAACCCCCCTCCCCCGCGTGCTTCCTCCTCTTCCTCCTCCCTGCCATGGGAACGATGTGTGTTCAACAGGGTTTGGGTCTCTGCTCATTATAGAGGCATGATCATAACTCAGTGATGGGTGCTTGCTACATGCTGAGAGAGCAGCACTTGCAAAGGCAAAGATATGCTGATCCAGTGAAGGCACTGCTGCCCTGAAGAGATAAATGAGAGATGTGGTTTTGACTGAAACGTGATCACGGAGGAAGACAGAACACCTTTCCATAACGGCATGTATCCACTGAGATGTTCTTTCCAACCCTTTAAAGAACAGATTTATTAAAGTTGGCTCCGTTCCCAGAATATCCCAGAATAAAAATAGAGGATTTTTCTTTCCAATGTATTCAGTTTGTATTGATTAGCACACTGAGACAGCTTTATTACTTATGCATTTGGTGGTCAAAGGTCTCTCGATTAGCCTCCAGTGCATTAGCACAATGAACATAGCTGCAATGTGGCTATTAGGCATATCCACATCCATTACAGCGGGTAATATGGATGTCTTTACTGCCTCCTTTGGGAACTTGCACTCAGATTTTATATTGCAGTTTGGTAATTGCCCACTGTTTCTAGATAATTCTTTATAAAAAAGTAGGAAGCAAAATAATATGAAGTCCCTTCTAACAGGTAGAAATCTCCAGCAGAACCAGGCTCAGGGAGGGGCGGCCATCTGCCGTGATCGGTTAAGGTGAGGGGAGGAAAATGGAACAAAAGACAGAGCCAGAGATTAATAATAACTAATAATTAAATACAGAGAGATGTGTGAAAACACACAGTGAGTGAGAAAAGTGACTGAAGAAGAAATACTCAGTGCATCATGGGAATCCATACACTTATTGCATCGTAACCAAAGGAGGATTCAGGGTCACCTGATCCAGCCCTAACTATACGCTTTAACATAAAGAAAGGTTTTAAGTCTAATCTTAAAAGTAGAAACAGTGTCTGTCACATGTGTTACTACAATCATCATAATTATAGTTCCTACAATTACAATAATTATATAATGTGTACTAGCACAGGAGTGAGGACTTCCTCACTGACGAGTTGTAAAACTCTTATGTAAAAGCACAATTAGCAAATAATAAACAGTTATGCTCATGCATGCATTATCACTTACTAGCTCTGGCATAGTTCAAAATACAATATATAATTCATACATTATGTATTCATTAAATTAATATTTTTAATTAACCAACTAAAAACATAAATAAATTATAGTTCATGTGTAAAGCCAGCATTTTCAGTTCAGCACCCAAACTCTAAATATGAAACCATGCTGTTTTAATAGCTGCTGTATTCAAGTTTAGTTTTATCATGCTCAAATATTCAAGGTCTTTCCTGAAAAACATGCTTTCAGAATGGGAGCGTATGTTGTTCTAAAACCTGCATATACCTTTCAGCATTATGTTGCCTTTCCAGATGTGCAAGCTGTCAAATTGCTGAACACTCATGCAGCCTCATACTATCAGAGATTCAGGCTTTTTGAACAGAGCACTGATACCAAGCCAGATGGACCATATCTCCTTTAGTATGGAGGACGCAGCACCCATTTTTTTTTTTCTCAAAAGAATTTCAAATTTCAGCTCATCTGATGACAGTTTTCACTTTAAATGAGCATTGGCCTAGAGATTTCATGTGTTCTTCTTTGCATACGCATACTTTAACCTGCATTTTCAAATAGTTCAGTGAACTGTGTACACAGACAGTGATTTCTGAACGATTTCTTGAGCCTGTGTAGTGATTTCCATGAAAGAATCGTGTCTGTTTGAAATGCAGAGCTGTCTGAGGGCCTGAAGATCACAGGCATCCAATATTGATTTTTGGCCTTGTCCCTTGCACACATAGAATTCTCCAGATTCCCACAGTTTAGTCTTTTTTCTTATTTTGTTTTGCTTTTCAATTAGATTATGTAATATGAATGATTAGATATTCCAAGTGTTCACAACTTTATGTCGAGGAGCATTCTGAAATGGTTGACTCAGATTTTTGCAGATTGAACTTCTGTCCATTTTCACTTCTGAGAAACTCTGTCTCTCAGATATGCTCTTATTATACTTAATCATGTTATTGAGCTGTTACGAGTTAACCTACCTAATGTTTCTATAACGTCATCTAAATCACTATATAAATAGCATTTATTTACTCTACATATTAATGTTTTATTGATATTGCATCCTCCAGCGCTGCAAACCCTTGGCATTATCTCAATGAACTTGTGCAACTTGTTTAGTCACCTGAAATGCTTTTCACTTCACAGGTGTGCCTTGTCAGGGCTCTTTTATCGAATTCCTTGCCTTCTTAATAGGATTTGGACCATCAGTTGTGTTTCATTTTGATGCATGCTCAATCATCCAGGTAAGTAAAGACATCAGTTGTGTTGTGCAGAAGTCAGGTTGGTACACAGCTGACAGCCCTATTTGACAACTGTAAGAATTCATATTGTGGTAAGAACCAATCCTAAGAACCTAAGAAAAGAGAAATGACAGTCCAAGAACTA
Organism: Mchenga conophoros; assembly: GCF_057382185.1. NCBI lineage: Eukaryota > Metazoa > Chordata > Actinopteri > Cichliformes > Cichlidae > Mchenga > Mchenga conophoros. The sequence continues at coordinate 41,485,549 of NC_140542.1, forward strand.
AAGGTCAGCAAGTCTGGAAAATTGCTAAAACTTTGAATGAGTCCCAAAGTGCAGTTGCAAAAACCATCAAGCGCTACAACAAACCTGGCTAACATGACGACCGCCCCAGGAAAGAAAGATCATGAATTTTCCCTACTTTGTTTTCTGTTATGATTAATAGACTGTGCATAAATTATACAAGTGTCTAATATTTTTTTCATGAAGTTCCCCAATAAAAGTGTTTGACTCTTATTAGTCTCTAAAACAATAAAACTTTCTGTGTATATGTGAAAGTTTTCATATTTACTTAATTAAAGGCATATGAATAAACCACTGCAGGTGTTGGCTTAGACAGCTCCGACAAGTCTGAACACATTATTTCAAAGAACACGTTGTTGTACTGGCAAAAACTGGGAGAAAAAGTTCTTTTTTCAAATTTCCACCACTTATTTCAGCAGATAATGGCCATGGAGGATCTCTGCTCTGCGGTGACTGCATATAAGCAGGATGTCAAGGTGAAAGCAGGCTCGTGGCAGGACTGGCTGGTACACTCTAAGAAATAAAATGTTGTATTTACTCCACCCAGTTATGTCAACCAGTTCCACACAACTGGGTTAGTGAAATATAAAATGTATGATATATTTAATTTGAACAACAAATTTTAAGTAAATCTGATAAATCTACTCACCCAAAACACGCTCTACTGAAACTATAGGATTAAATCACTTTAACAGAATTGCAACTTAGTCTATTTAAGTTTGTAAATTAAATAAATCGAACACAAGTTTATTCAGTTAACCTAACTTTAATAACACTTTGTGTAAAACTTGTTGAAGCACACTTTGAGCAATTCAAATGCTTCTAGATCTTTTTCCCCAAACAATCTTTACATATATTCAAGTGCATTTTAGGTGCAGGAAGACAAGATACAGAATGTCATGTTAAACTGAAATGATTAAAACTGGAAAGTGTTGTGATTCCAACATTTTTAACATTAACATGACTTAATTTAAACTTGATTGGGCTACAATGAAAAGCCCACAATACAGCCCTGCAAACAGCAGGTAGAAATTACTTTTGTGTCATTTTTGTCCATATTTAGAAAAATAACCTTTGCTTCAAAACTTAAACTGAAGTCCAAAGTTAGGAGCAGTCTTTTTCAGTGTAGTTGGATGTTGGTAAAGGTTCAAGAACAAAGAACGCAGAAAAGTGAAAGGCCTTGCAGAAGTTCTTGTGGCAATTCAAACTGAACAGTTTATGAAGTGCAAGGAGAAGGGTTCGAGAACCTTAAAGTTCAGTGTCCTCTATAGTTCACTGCAGGCTGTTTCACTCAAGCAGTTTGTTTTTCAGAACCTGCACCTTCATGGATAGGTTGTTCCCATCCAACTCCATCAGCACCTTCTGAAGAAATTCAAATGTGTATTTCAGGTGCTTTGGGTAGCTCAGATTTAGACTATAGATTAGTCCAAGCAGGAGGGCACAACCCTTTGCCACATCACTAAGAGCTTGCAGCACAGTGCATCCTTCTATGATGACACCAATGTCCTCAGGTGTATCTGCAGAGTTTGCTCTCATGTCTGACAACATAGACTCCCAAAGTCAGCTGCTCTGTTTCTCTGCTTGCACCAAGATCCACATCCTTTAAATAAAAATTAAAAAAAGATAAGTTAATTGCGTACATATACATATGGACAAGTAAGTCCACCTTCCATTTCCAATCCCAAATTTAAAAAAGGAAAATAACTGATCGTTTTCCTTTTTTAACTTACCAAGAATTCCTTGAACAGGTCATCTGGCTTTTCATTTAAGTAGACACAGACAGCTTTCAGAATGCATTCCTGTCAAACATCAACGCTGGGATTCTGGTGGAGATAAGAACTCAATATGAGAGAAGTTTCCTATTTTGGTTCCTTTCAACCTCTTTACAAAACAAAGTCAAAAATATTAACACATAGCAGATATGTGATTAAGCAATGTTTCATAACTCACATCAGTGATGTGCAGTGAGGTTCATGATTGGTAAGGCACTGACTCCTCTGTGTCAGATTAACAAATATATGAACCCAAAAATCGAAGCTTTTCAATTTTGACATTACGTGAAAGCTTTCATTTTTGCTTTAATCAATTCTAGATTGTTCAACAATATATTTAATAATTGTGCCCCTAAAAATATTAAAATTAAATAGAAGATTAGAACTGGGCAATATGGACTTAAAATCCTATCATGACATTTTGTGGATAACAATAAGTCTGTGAAGGTTCACAGTCATCCAGGTCATCGTAGTCTAAGGAGCTTGGAAAGAAAAGTGAAGCTTCTTCAGTGAAGATTTCTGACACTAAACCAGAAATCAACATGGAGTCGAATTCTTTCAAACAATGTAGCAACTTAATTGATGCACATTTCTAAAATACACTACACATTCATTTCATTCTTCAAACTACAGGATCGCTGGCGCTCCCAGTGGTCATTACTGATGTCAGGGAGCAGGTGCGGTAGATGTTGGGAGTAATTTTAAAACTGTCGGTCTTAGTAGGCAAGTCTCATCTTAACAAGAATCGCAAAAGATTTTGGAAAATTACACCGAAGCGGGTTCAACAATATTTGTTAAATGTTTTCATACTTCTAACATGTGAGAGAGGTATACAAGCTAGAGTGTTAAAAAATTTGCCAGGCATCATTTGTTTAAAAAAAATGCAAAAGTATTCCCGAAAGTGTCAGATGTGTATCAGTTAGTATACATTAATCAAATTTGTCATCCTTAAATTGTTGAACTTACCAAATAATCCTCAGATGGCGATGGATTCTATCCAGGATGCTAAGCATATGCAAGTCTCAGTTGAAAATGGCGGATGATCAAACTTCCACACT
>NC_140542.1:41488496-41513796 GCF_057382185.1 Mchenga conophoros
AGGAGTGTGTGTGCGTTTAGACAGTGTTTATGACTGCAGAAAGGTAAGGCCCGCTGCCTTCCTGCATTTGCAGTCCAGTTTGAAATCACATGTATGTTTTCTTTCAGCACATACTTTAAAATGATCTTGATGCATTTTGTAACACAAAAAAAGAAAGTCCCTCATGTAGCTTCCGGGTTGCTTCATGTGTTCTTGCAAACTTCTTTCTCAACAGCTGCTTTACACTTGCACTTCTTTTCTGCCCTCCTTTCTCAGGTATCTAATAAATCTTTAAATGCTCCGGAGATGTGTTTCTGCTCTTTCCAAAACACCTCCTCCGTGCATGTGCATACCACAGAGTAGTAGTATATGGCACACTAAGCCTACTTGCATGCTGGAAGATGATTCTTTTGCTTTCTCTGCAGTTTTAAGAGGGCTTTGATATAAAGTTGTGGTCTGAGGTGAGGGGATTGCGCTTCCTCTTTGGCAGATAAGCGGGTCCCGCACGGCCCTAAATCTCTTTATATTGTTAGTGTCGTCAGTCAGCCTGGTGAGAGAGAGCCATATTGAACATTTGATCCTGCTTAACCATTGTAACCTGCAACATATCATGCATTCACCTCTGGATATTGTGAAGTGTACCAGTTAAAGTGTGTAGGTTAATTTGTTCCAGGGGAACACTCAAGACCTTTAAATGAAGGAAGGGGTGTTCTTTCACATGCAATCAGACTCGGACACTGATCTCACATCTAACTAGGAGATGAACTGTACAGAAAATGCTCAGTTTGGTTTTGTCACGGGTGCTGCATGGGTAAAGCATGCAGGAGGCAGCACAAAGGGAGATCGACCATTAGGGTTAGGGATAGTTAGCTGTACTCTTGGTCATCGCACAGACTTTGCTCTTTGGGAGCTGGAGGGCTAAAGGTTGTTTAATGGTAAATGGCCTGTATTTGTATAGCGCTTTACGTTTAATGCTCAATGGGACTCCACTGGAAATTTGCCTTCTTTGTTGCAGCGCTGCCATGTGATGCCCACAAAAGCTTGTGTGCAACTGAGCCATAGCAAAAAGCTACACTATGCTTTATGTCTCAGGAATGACAACTGCCTGGTTATGCATGAAAGTTCTTATGATTAATTTTCAGGGAAACAGAGCTGCATCAACTCAATTTCACTGCGCTTTCTTTAGAGGTCTTCTGAAAAGGGGAACACAGCCTCAGAGAGGTCAGTTAATTGGTCGCGGAGCCATAAATGTCCACACAGTGAAACATTTTGTGCCAATCTATCACCTAGACTGTGAGACTCCTTGGGGTAAACAGGGAATTTAGCATTTGCTGGTGGCATTAAATAATACATTTTAAAAAAGAATTGTCACTTTGTGGCAGTTCATTCTAATTAGAACAAAAGGGACTGCCCTGAAATGAGTGTTTAAAAAGGCTAACAGGAAATAAAAGCTCATCCTGTTGGTGGGTGTGCCGTTTATCTCTGTCTATCTGCATTCATTCATATCCTCTGACCCATCTGACATCTTCATTTCATGGCGGCAACAACAACAGCAGCAGCTTCATAAACACATAAGAGGCTTCATCTTTGTGATGATTTGAATATGTGGAAAACTACAGATTGCACTCCTTTGATTACTTGTGCCGCCTTTTCATCACAGTAGGGTTCAGAATCATGCAGTCATACCAGCTAAGCCAGTGCAAGAACTGGTGAGGAGCTAAAATGCTTTTGGCTATTAAATGATAAATGCTGCAAAGGAACACTAAAAGAAGCCAAAATCCACCCATCTCAAACTGTATCTCACAGGCCAGCAGCAGCCCTCGGCAATGTACTGCGCAGCCTGCGAATGAATGAAGAAAAACTATTTTGTGTTTAATTGAGTCAAAGTTCAGTTCACAATAAAATACATCAATGCAGTATTGTAGGCATTAGTGTGTGTATATAGGGCAAACGGCATCAGGGAGGGCCGGCCATGTACTGCTACCAGTTAGAGAAACAGAAGAGCTCCAAGACGAGAGTAAAACACAAACTATCGGACAGTTCAGTCCCATAGTCCCATCCTGCCCACAGGAAAAGGGCATGAAAGCTGAAGGCTCTGCCTCCCATTCTACTTTCAGAAACTCAAGAAACCAAAAGTAATCCTGCAGCCCAGGAGCAAAGTGCTCTGTTGGGGTCATTTGTATCTGCATGATGGGGAAATGAGGGCCAAGTCACACTGGGCTTCCTAGTACTGTGTGTCAGGTTAGGAGTAGGGCAGCAACAAATGAATATTTATGTATTCAACTAATCAGCCAATTTTTCTTTGATTAGTCAGTGATTATTTCAGTAACTCTTATCTCTGCTTCCTGTGCTTGTATATTGGTTGTATATCATGCCTCAGATGGTGTCATGTTCAAAACCAATTAAACTGATAGATATGGTCCAACCCATAGATTAACTACCTAATGTTAGGTTGAAGAGGTTTACCATTCAAAATAAACCTTAAGATTAATGTGAGGGGGAAAAAACAAACTAGCTGTTGTGCTGTTCGCTCTGTTCTTCTTCATTAGTATTGACTGCAGTCTTGGCAGATGATAGAGGCAATTGTGCCCCCTAGCTTCCTTACATAAACACATTTGCGTGGTTTTAGAATATGACGCGTCAACAATGTGTTGATGACATCGACGAATCGTTGCAGCCCTGGTTAGGAGTGTAACCGCCTTTCCGCAGCTTGTCATGGTCTCCAAAGCAAGTTCATGTTTATTAACCAAAGTACCGTTTTGGAGAATTACTTTGTTTTGCAGGCGCATTACTTTTTTGCATAATGTCATCAAAACATCTGAATCCCTGGCAACAAACACCGAAAAGTTCCTTTTAAAGATGCCAAAAGACTAAATAGTCTAAAAGTAGCACACCCCTGTGACAGGCTTAATGAAGAAGACATGTCCCTGGTTTGCCCTTTGTCATAGGAATACCTGAACACGTCTGAATCAGTGTTTGGTGCTTTAAGGCTGTGGATGGTGAGGATAAATGTCATTTAATTACAGTAACGCGTTACACCCAACACTGGTCCTCAGATTAGCCTCGCACTGAAAAAGAGATGTAGGACCAAAAGGGTGGAATCCTTATGTTACTAATTCTCTGTATTTTATTTTAGGTGAACTTCCTGTATGACAGTAGTTTCTTTTATTGTGTAAATGGGGAAAAAATCTTGAAAATATTAAGATTTCCATACATCTTCAAGTGTTTTCTATCAGTGTATTTTTCAGACCATATCAGGTTGAAAAATCAGATTTTACTAGTAAAGGTTTAAACATGCAATACCACCACTCCCCCCCCCCCCCCCCCCTTTTTTTTTTCTTTTTAAATTGAAGGTTTGAGCAGATGTTGTAAATTAGCATATGTCACCTTGCTACGCTCTCTCCATCTGTGGTTCCTGTGAGCCTCCATGCTGTTAATAACCAGAGGGGAATATCGAAGCGACGGTGTGACATTGATCCCCACAGGGACATGGGTGCTCTGATGACCGCTTGTCACTGGAGGGTGATACCCACTGGAGGATTTAGAGGCTTTTTCTGTCTGTGTTGATTAATGTTGTCAATGACCAACCACAGCACAGGGGAGTATTTCGGAGCATAAGACCACTCTGAGGTTACGTCTGAATTAAATTCGGGAGATTTAAACCAGGAGCTCCCATTCGTACTCGCTTCAGAGTCATAACAAAGTCACAGCGGAGCATGGAAGAAGATTTCACATCAGGATTTCTTGTGTGTAGATGGACAGATAGATGTGTGTTGTGTATTACAAACAACTGTAGAACGTGCCAGAAAATGATTCTAGGTAGCACTTCTGGTTTGGTTGTAGTTATTAGGCAGTTCTTTACAGTGTATTGATGCCAATTAAATAGTGTAAATAAATGTAGGCGAGACCAGATTAGTCTTCACTTTAATCTTGTTTTATCAGTTGGCCTATATGAACATGTTTGGTGATGGCTCGCCTCTTTCAGACTCGAGGCTTTACTTGCTCAAAGTTCAAGTTTGTGTTGCAGTGTTACTTTCTCAGTTGCATTAAACCATTGTTGCGAGCGTGACAGCTTTTCCAGAAACACGATACTACGAGTGAAGCGGGGGTTTCACAGTTTCACTGAATGCCGCTTCACACATGGCTGCAAGCATGTTGTAGCCTCAGGGATGTAATTTGGGTTTCCTGCATGTCCTAACTAACTTTAATGTATGACCTGTGACTGTTTAAGAAGCGATTCATCGTTTGAGTAATTGAGCAAGAATTTTAAAAAAAACAACAACCCAAAAAACAAAGTCAGTCATGATCTGATAAGACTTCCTGAGAAAAGACAAACACCCAAACCACCGCACAATGTCTGAACATAATTTGAGTCTTTGGCCTGTGTTGCATAATAGGTTGGACATTATCTTAGTGGGTGTGTGTTCAAAACACAATTCAGCAAACACAAAGGCTTACAACAATCACCACATGCAATATATTCCCACACTCCAGGTTTTAAAGAAACTTGATGTAAAAAAGGTTGGATATCAAAGGGAACTGTGTCTTTACTTCCTTTAATGTGTCAGGGTTTCCTTTGAAACAGGCTGAATAAAGCGCTTCTAACCTCCGAACCAACACGGTGAGGGTTTTGAAGAGTTGCTTAACTTCATAAGAAGGGAGGTACTTGGTCTTTTTCTTTATGCGTTGCCTCCACAGCATCAAGCCATGAGATGTGTGTTATAATCATATTTTCTGGATTTAAACTCAGTTTTATTTTGAAGGGCTCCGACAGTATGTGAGTTATACTGAAAATATAATGTAATGTTTTCAGTCATTGTTGAAATTTTAAACATTTTAAGTGGGGTTGTGTGTGTTGTGTGTTTTTTTTTTTTTTTTTTTTTTTTTTTTTTTTTAAATCAGACGGTAATATCTATGATAGGATTTGTAGACTCCTTTGTTCATTGTTGTGCACATGGTTTGAAAAGCATTGGGTGTCTATTGATGTTATCTTCCAATCAGACCCGTAGCTCTGGTTTTATATCATTCTAAACAGTTTTTTTTAGTTTAGTTTTGTTTTTGCTTTGAACTGTTTGTTTGATGGGGGCTTCTTGAAGCTGTTAACCTTGATTCATTTAGCAGTTAGTGCTAATAAAAGAGGTTTAATCTGTTTCTATTGCAAATCTAGAGAAAATGAATTTATTATATAAATCTGCAGTATTTAAGAAATGCCTAAATTGCATTGATCCATTCATCCAGTTTGTTGCATGATAATCTTCCGAGCCTAAATGTGTCTTCCACGTGCCCTACGAAGATGGTAAAATTAGACTTTTTTTATGAACTTCTAGTGTTTAAAGTTGCTGTTGTGCTTACTTGTTAAATAGAACTTCAACAATGCTATACCCCAAATGGTTTCCTCATTTTAATCTTAAACTCTTACATTGTCTTGGTTTGTATTGCCTGTCAAACAAGTACATCCTCATTCACCTCCCAAGTCTAGCAAGATTTTCCACTGAATGATGTAACAGCTGGCTGATTGACTGGACTGACAGACTGCTCATGCTGAGGCATTCAGTTTGTTTGGTTGCTTGAGTGTCTTAAACTTACTACCCTAAGTCATAAAGTACAACTCCTGGATTTTGTCTTTTTATGGGAGTAAATGGAATAAGCCTTTGGGGCTCATTTGGACTGATGTTTGTCTGGGACCCCATTAGGGCCATTTGTGGCAGGGTGGCCCAACCCAGCTGTCTGCATCTGGGATGTTTTGGATAAATGCCCAGCCCTTTATACAAGGACACATGGCTAGCCGCCAAAGCGACTATCTCAGCACTGCCTTAGTTTTAAATATCGAACAGATCTCACTCACCCAGTGATTAGTCAAAGTTGTTGTCATGCATCTTCCATCTACAGCAGAGCTGATGACGAAGGCTGCCACTCCCTGAGCTGTGAAGTTAAGCGTTGTAACAACACACATTGAAAACAGCTCAGTGTTTAACAAAGCCTTTTAGCAAATTATTTTTGACCTTTGCAAATGTATTTACCAGCACATTAAAACCATTATATCAAGAAATGACTAGTTGAACAGCTTTGTTAATCCAGTAGTTTGTCATTCATCCAGCAAGCTAAGATACGCCTTGATTACTGTGGCTACATCAGCCACAGCTCTCAGTTAAAAAGGAGTTTCTATTAAAAATGGTGGTAGAGCTGAAGTAAATCCAGAAATTTTAGCCTATTATTTGTGAGAATTCCCGACTGTATTCGGAACATACAGTATGAGAAGGAGGATAAACAAGACTGACATCGACCGGGAAACTTCCAACTCAATGCAAAGAAAAGGACGGATGGCGTAGATGATCAATTTACCTTGGAAGTCTTATGTCAGAGCTGGGAGTGAGAGCACTACTGAATCGAGTCCGTTCCGATAGTAAAATTTGAAAACCAGGGACAACCAGGACTTGTTTGGCTCCAACTTGGTAAGAATCAATTAATGCATCTCTAAGCAAGCTTTCTGTTTGTTTGGGGTTTTTTTTGCTCTTTTTGTTTTTAGCTTAAAAACGCCTCTGAAATCTATTTAAAAGACTCATTTAGGTAGTCACACAACAGTAGTATAGGTTGCAAGTTTTACTAATGTTTACATACACTGCCACCCACTTGTCTGACTTGAGGGGGTGTTCCAGATGAATTGGAGTTGTAACATCTGCTTAGTAAGAGATGAAATATTAATGTATTTCTTACAATTTTGTTTTTGGGTTTTGCAAAGACCCATCTCCAGATAAAGCCTGAGGCACGCGGTCACAACATGTGATTTAAAAGTCAAAGCTTGATGGATCTGTTGGAACGCTGACTTGTTTAAGTAAGGATTTAACGAGGGTTCAAACGCTGCCTTCTATTACACGTACTGGAGGCAGTAAAAGTTGGCACAATTATGGCCCTAAATCAGCCCTGTTAGCTGTTTTCTGTTTATACGAGAATGTCTGATCCAGTGGAATCGAGATTTGAGGTTGTGACGTAATAATTTTGTATCAGCTTCATGGTGTGGTGTCATTTTATCCGGCAATGTTTTTCAGCACTTAAGTAAAAAGTGATGCTAAAACCTAGTTGAGGTGTTTTTGTTGGTTTTATAATCTGTGAACTGATGCTTGAAGAGGAATTAAAAAGGAAACTGAAGCCAACAGAATCAGCAGCATGGGAAGTATTTATGCAGGTTTTCCAGAATTTTCTTGGCACTCTCAGAGCAGAGGCTTATGCCGACCTTTTGGATTAATGCGCTGATGAGTGTCAGAATATCACTGAAAATGCACTTTTTACGTTCTCATCTCAACTTTTTCCCATCAAAACTGGACGGTGTCAGCGATGAGCATGGGGGATAAACTTAATCAAGATATAAAACTGTTGGAAAACCGGATATTAGGCCAAATTTAATAAGAGCATGATGAGCGACTACTGTTGATTCACCCAAAGAGAAACAGATGTGCAGTATAAGGGTGAAAGCAACCTCAAACATTACTAGAGCGCTCATCTTGTTCCATTTTGAGCTAAATTGGCAAAAATGTGCTTCTCTCATATCGTCGTCTGGTTTGGTTTATGAATAAACACATTAGACGTTGTGTTGCTATATTGACATGTCAAATATCAGTGATGTATTAGGAATCAAGGATGTTTTTTGAGATACACAAGTAAATAACATGAATTTTTATGAATGTTACCTCCAGACCAAATTGAATTATAAAGCACATTTAATCTTAAGGCCAACCCATTTTTTAGCTGAAGAGAATCTGTCTGAAGTGCGCCACAGTTACCCCTTCATTTTTGGAACATGTGTTATTCTGGCAGGAAGGTAGAGCTCTAAGTGGGCCCTCAGAGACCACGTTCATGCTCCAGTCCCAGTAAGAGAGCAGCCTTTCTTCTAATCTTTCTGCCAACAGACGGCCAAAGCCGATTGCATGCTTTCTTTCCTGAAATCAACACACACTCCAGTGGCAGCAGTAACAATAACCATGTTCTCCTGGCCCAAAGATATTTGCTTTCCATTCACAGAAGTTGACACCAAACACTACGTGTCCAGCAGCAGATGAAATAATCTGTGGGTTTTCATACCTCTCATGTTCACAACCATCTGCTTTAATCTGCATATAGGAACGATGGATGGGTGGGTGGAGGTTTTTAGAAGGATGCATAAATGGATGAGGTACTTAGAGAGCTCTTCTGTCATTAATTACAAACCTAGCTGGCATTGACAGAAGGTGATGCTGTAGTGTGTTAAGGACTACATTACTCTGTGTTCACTGTAATCCATCTTTGCTCTGGATAGCTCATTAAATCACTTGGTCACAGATACCTGTTTCCATGCAAGGGAGCTTTGTGTCATTGGTTAAAAGAACGAACCAATCATTAGCCATTGTTGACTACATGACACCATTAAAGCTTCAGTTTGAGGCTAATAATATCCACCATGGGGTAATTGTTCTCGTGGCTTGGTCATGTCTTGATGCATGCTCGATCATCCAGGTTAGGAAATCCCAGAAAGTTGATTTTGTTCATCTGGACGTCGCGTATTGAGTGGATGTATAGCATTAACTTTCCTGGACTGTTTGGTCTTGTTTGATGTGAAGAAAACATTTTGCAACAAGGGCTTTTGTTGGCGTATTAAACCTTTTCACTACTGCTATCTACAGTAGGAGGCGTGTTGTCAGGCAGTAGACCAAATTTGGCAAAAATCTAAAAGAACTTGGTGAAAGCATTTGGGTTGGACCAATCTCTGACTGAGCCACCAACCTTTTGCATGGATAACTGATGGCAGCTTTAAATCCTGCAAGCCTCTTTCCACATTAGAAATAACAAGCCTGCGGGATAAGCAACAGAGCGGCTATGGCCTGTGCTACTGGTCTGTTTATGCAATTAGGTTTTTGAGACCGCCTCACCCATCATCACAACATGTCTAGATACTGTATTTAAGCTTGACTGGCTATGGAAAGTGAGACTTTGGTCAGCCATTTTGCTAATGGCTCCCTCAAATAGATCATAAAACACTGGCAGGCTCTCTGCAGCCTGAGTTTGCATGGGTGTTTTTTACATTAGCTGAAAGAACTGGATACTCGTACTGCCAGCAGCTTGCTCAGTGAAATCAAAGAAATGTATGGCTGTGTCCTAAATCACTCATTACATAATGAACATGATGTAGTGAGAAGTAAATTGAAATTTTTGTACACTCAAGTGATGGATCGTGCTTTTGCCCTACCGCTAAAATGCATGATGACACAATGGAGGAACTGAATCAAATTCTTGATGCAAGTCTGATTTAAATTCAACAAAAGAGGAGTGACAACTGATTAGAGTTGGAGGACCAGGAAGGTGAATAAAAAATGTCTTGAACTTGCATTCAAGACATCAAGACAAAGGGGTACAAAGGCACTGTTTTGTCTTCCCTGTTTTTGATGATAACCCAGTTTTCAGCTGGTCTGGTTGACGGATTGAAGACTGATCCCTGGTTGGGAATCAGTGATTTATGGCTCTGTGCAGTCCATGAATCCATTTACATCCCTGTATTTGCATTAAGGGAAAAATCAGCATGATAAACAATTATTCTAATTTTAATTTCAAAGTATAACATTGCAGTTTTGGTATTATAGTGAGTGAGTTGGTGTTGATGGTTCAGGGAGAGGCCTGTTCTCCCCATGGCCCTCAAACAATGGGACAGGTGATCGGTTTCCTCTCAGTGCATGAAAGCTGAGTTTCTAGGAATCAGAGTAATTGTGGCTTCCATGAAACTCCAGTAGTTTTCCTTGTCACCTTTTCCACTTTAATCCAGCGATGCTATTTCAGAATAAACGTACAATGACACTTTTTTTTCCTCCACTGTAACTGTTTACCATATGGAAAGTTGAATTCAAATGAACATGTGACATGTGAAGCTTATGGCAGCATGCATATCTTTTTCAGCCTTGAGGGAAGCTGTTTAAAAGGTGTGGATGACTGAGCCATCTGATGTAAACTCACTGTGTTGCAAATTTTGTTTTAACTATATATTTAAGGATACAAGTTGTGTAGGTCATTTTTCTTTCTTCCAATGCATTGCTTTGATTTATTTCTTAGTGTAACTATTTTCTGATGCCAGGTTTAGTCTTACAGAATTATTTATTATTATTTTTAATTAGTTAATTTGGTTTGGTACACAGGTATAACTTGCATATGCTTCAGACACACCACTGCAACTGTCCTCAAGAAAAGCTGGAGGGCAGTTTGTTCCCAAGAGTCGGTAAGAGTTGAAATCAGAATCAGAATACTTTATTGATCCCTGGGGGAAATTATTTTTTGTTACAGTGCTCCATTTTAAACCAACATTAAGACAAGACAGACAATACGCTAACTAAGAATAGTACAATATATACATATATATACATACATACATACATAAGTCACTTATAAATAAATAGTTGGAAAAGAAACATGTGTAGCTGTAGCAGCAAACAGTGTGTTAAGTGGATGCGTTGTACAGGGAGATGGCCACAGGCAGGAATGATTTCCTGTGTCGTTCAGTGGTGCTTTTCGGTAATCTCAGTCTCTCACTGAACGAGCTCCTGTGACTGACCAACATGTCATGGAGTGGGTGGGAGGTGTTATCCAACATTGTCTTTATCTTGGACAGCATCCGCCTCTCCGACACCACCTTGAGGGAGTCCAGCTCCATCCCCACAACATTGCTGGCCTTACGGATCAGTTTATTAAGTCTGTTGGCATCTGCGACCCTCAGCCTGCTCCCCCAGCATGCAACAGCATAGAGGATCGCACTGGCCACCACAGACTCATAGAAAATCCTCAGCATTTTCTGGCAGATGTTGAAGGACCTCACAGATTACAGAAAATGAAAAGTTGTCATCAAACTCTGCTGATTCCAGCCAATAATTGGAGGACAGTGTTTATTACTTGAAAGTCGTGCACGGGTTTCATACCATGTTGAACACACAATACAAGTTCCTGACCTCTTGGCCTGTGAGCTGCACTGCGGGTGCGATTGGCAGCCTGGGTCTAAGCCAGGCGTAAACGGACACCACAGCTCACGGAGGCTCTGTCACTCAGAGACAGCTGGTGTAATTACAGAATCCCTCTGCCATCGCATACAATGTCGACAACGCACTGACGCAAGCGTATACACGTGCACACAGAAACATTAGCTCACACACCAGCGCTCCCACGGCCAGATATCTAACGGAGAGCGCTGACCTTTGTGTTGACACTTGCTCATAGTTTAGTGAAAAGGTTGAATTAAAGAGGTCCTGCTTAAATCCTTGAAGCCCACGGCCAATATAATTAATTCTAATTAGATTAGCATTTAGCTGCCTTAGAAAAAAAAAAATGGAGTGGGAGAGAGAAGACCTGCCGTTTTTATGCGATAATGCAGTCTTGGATAAGGGCCCTTTTTAAAAAGTGCTGCGCAATTATGTGGGTTTGTGTAAGGGACAAAGTTACTGCCTCATACACCAGAGCAGGGGAGTTGAGCTGCAGTATGCTGAAAAAGTCTTTAATACTGTAGTGTATAACTTGTCACATTTATAGTGGGTTATCTGATGTAACATACATTAAGCCATTGCTGGAGCACACTCGTATTCATCATGTAGGCACCATGTCCTTTATGCTGTAGTCATGCTCAAATGGCTAATGCTAGTAGCTCTGTCTTGAAGAACTTGACACTCGATTAGCCATATGTAAGTTAAGCAGCCAGACAAAATACTGTAACAATGAAATATTGATGGTTATTTACACTTTTATTTATCTTATGTAGTATCTCAAGAAAACATCAGAACCACATTTTATTACGAAAAGAACAAAAACATTATTTGGGTGATGTTTTATTAGTGTGTAGTTTCCTCTTCTTTTAACGAGATCCATCAATGTCTATATTATGCAATGTAACAAACAATTTCACAGTTACAGCTATGTCAGTCTTAGCTAATGTTGTATAAAGGAGTTAATGGTAATGCTATTAGCAAGGCGCTAATAGCCTGTATTTGTATTTAATAGCCTCACTATTAGCGCCTTGCTATAGCATATGCTTGGCTTGGCTAACTATTAAGATAAGATAAGATAAGACTTTATTGATCCCACAACGGGGAAATTTTTGCGTCACCTCAGCTCAGGTACAGATATATGAAGGAAATACAAAAATACAATTAAGTACAATCAATGAAAAAAGTAAGATAATACACTATATACAATGGTAGCATACACAGTATGTGATTATGGATATGGTTTGAAATATGGAAGACATAAACTATATAGCTTGGAAGGTCATGGAAGGTCCATTATGCATGAAGTGGTGACCGTGGATGTTCACAGTGTCCAGTGACTTATGACATCGTGATTGAGGAGTTATAGAGTCTAACTGCTGTTGGGATGAATGATCTGCGAGAGCGCTCCTTCCTGCAGCGAGGGTGTTTCAGTCTCTGACTAAAGGAGCTGCTCAGACCACTCACATACTCATGCAGTGGGTGACGTGGGTTGTTCATGATGGATGTCAGCTTTACTAGCATCCTCCCCTCACCAACCACCTCCACAGACTCCAGGGGACATCCCAGCACGGAGCTAGACCTCCGCACCAGTTTGTCAATCCTGCTCCTGTCCTGTCCGTGCATCCACTCCCCCAGCAGGCCACTGCATAGAAAAGGGCAGATGCTACCACAGTGTCATAGAATGTCCTTAACAGAGTCCTGCAGACTCCGAAGGACCTCAGTCTCCTCAGCAGGTGGAGTCGACTCTGGCCCTTCTTATACAGGACGTCTGTATTTGTTGTCCAGTCCAGTTTCTTGTTGAGGTGAACACCCAGGTACTTATAAGAGTCCACTATCTCAATGTCTCTCCCTTGGATGTTCACCGGTGTTGTAGGGGGTGAATTCCTCCTGAAGTCTATGATCATCTCCTTTGTCTTGCCGGTGTTGATTTGGAGTACGTTGGTCTCAGACCAGCCAACAAAGTCACTGATGACCAGTGGCGTGTCTAGAAAATTTTTGTTGGGGGGGCCAGGTAGGGGCACAGATTTGGAGAAGGGTGCAGATTTAATTGGCAGATAATGTTTTAAAAAAAATTCTACCAACCCTTAACCATAATTCAATAATCCTATAAACCTAATAACCAAATGCACTTTTAACTCTTATTAGAATGAGATTTTAACCACTACGGTGCAAAGTTTTTAGATACTGCGTTGATAAAGTACAAGAGATACAATCAGTGCTTTGTCAGTGTTTACTCAGCAGTCAAGGACAGCAATATTTGCATAGTATTTTTACTGACATATAGTGCACATATGTTTTGGGCAAAAACATTTTTGAAAATTAAAATACGAACATTTGTAACAAACAATTGACAATTAGCAATGCAAAACTTTATCTGCCTGTTAAAAAAAGAAGATAATCTTCTCACAAACTGGTGTTTGATTTTGAAACAGGAAAAAGTGGGGAAACAACTGAAAAGACTAACATTTGAATGAAACCTGAAAGCAAGTAAATACTTTCTATGCTGCCTTATCGTAAACTTTGGTAATATTGATAAAGAACAACACTGGCTGATGATAAAATACAGTCAGCTGGCATGGTGACACTGCCAGTATTAACCTGCAGGGCTGGACTGGGACAAAAAATTGGGCATTTTTACTACAGACCGACCCACCAGGTAGTAAAGCCATAAAGACTTTGACTGAAAACAAACCCTGTTGTGACAGTGATGTACAGTCTTGTTGGTATATGTATGATTTCTATACATTTTACGTCAGATAAAAACTTTGGTTGTAAGATTTAGATAATTATTTAATAAAACTAGGTATTTTAAATGAGAATAAGAAAGAAAAGTATTTCTTTGTGCCCACCTTTCCCTGTTAATGCCCTACCTGGCCCCCTGGCAAAACTTTGCTAGACCCGCCCCTGCACAGTTACCAGCTGTCTGCTACATAAAAAAGGATCCTGGTGTTATTTGTCTCTCAGAAACAGTTCATAACTTCCCTTCAACTCATTCATGTCACCTAAAAGGTAAACCTGTTTCTCCATCACCTGTTCAGCTCTGATGGTGCAGAAAGGACATCTCCTGGTTTCATGTTTCCCTCTCACCACATATCTAAACAGACATCATGACCAGCAGCTTTACAGCTGTGGCTCCAGCAAACATCAGCTGATACTAGAAATTAATATTAAATACATTCTAACAACAGCCGATCAAGCTTAAACGTGCTGCTGTTGTTTAGCGCAACATCTGCTGGTTTCCTCTTTCTGGCGCAAAGTGGGCGATAAACAAGAGAGAAAAGCCGATCAGCTGATCAATGATCAGTTTCATGATTGAAGTAGCAACAGGAGAGGGAGGGGGAGAGAATGAGAGAAGAGGCAGCTGTGCAGCATAAAGACAGAATAAATCCAGCTTTGTGTCTTTTTTCCATTCTAGCTAAAGTCCGGGACAAACTGCGTCTCTTCTCAGCTCAATACGAAACGTGTAATATTTTCTCTGAATGAGGGACCATTCCATTTTTTTAAGGAGCCGTTGGCAACTCTACTAACCTTATGAATAAAATAAAGTTCACTATCAGTAACATCATAGCACCCACCCAGCTGTATAAAAACTCCGTCAAACTGGCTAGAACGCAGTATGAGTTATTGCAACTGACAGTAAAAAGTCAGCAACATGAAAATAAACTCCACCTAAACTTGGTTTATATCTGACCCAGATAGACTGCAGGTCATAACTTCTTACCTGAAGTTCAGTTCACCTGACACTCGGACTGGTGGCTGCTTCGGGTCTCTCCTCCTGCCTCCCTTCCCTCATCCACTGTTGCCTCTGTGGAAGCCCCGTCATAGCCACCACCAAACAACGGAGTTATTTCTACACATCGACCTGCATCTGGCCAATCCACCACCTCTCATTGTTCATGCCATTACAAAAAAAATAAAAAATAAGTCACTGGGGATATGCCCGGTATGCCCGATGGCCAGTCCAGCTATGTTAACCTGCAACCAAATCTGCAGCTCCATACAGCAATGTTACGACTTAGATTATATCTTATAACTCATAACTCTTATGTTAGCTGCCCTCAGTAGCATACTGTCTGAAATATTCCACAGCTGCAATAATTCTTTAAGTGTTATTTTTTTCCTTGGTATTCTAATTTCACCGAAGTTTACTAAACTCAACAAACTTGATATTACTTACCGGGACATTTATTCTGTCCTCATTTTCTTTCACCGAAAAATTCTTTCCTGCAGTGCCGTCTTTCGCGCTTGGCTCTCCTACCTTTGCTAACGTGATGCGCATAGCGCAGAAGCGATGCTGCATTCACTTACACTCGGATATCTGAGCGTCACCGTGAAAACATAATCGGACATTTGATATTTGATTGAATTTTATTGTTTTGCCTTTGGGGTGGCACCTGGGGTGGCCAGTCTGGTTTGGGGGGTGGCCTGTGCCCCCCAGCCACCCCGCTGGACACGCCATTGCTGATGACCCCCCTGTATTCCTGATCATTCCCGTCTGATACGCATCCAATGATGGCTGTATCATCTGAGAACTTCTGTATATCGGCTGTATATGGCAATCGGCCGAATTATAACAGAAGTCTGAAGTGTAAAGGCTGAACAGGAAAGGTGAGAGAACCGTGCCCTGCGGTGCCCCCGTGCTGCAGATTACCACCTCGGACACACAGTCATGGAGCCTCACATACTGTGGTCTGTTGGTAAGGTAGTCGATGGTCCATGCAGTCAGCTGTTTGCCTACTCCAGCTCCCTCCAGCTTCCCTCTCAGTAGTGCGGGTTGGATGGTGTTGAAAGCACTGGAGAAGTCAAAAAACATGATCCTCACAGTGCTCCCCGCCTGCTCTAGGTGAGAGAGGGATCAGTGTAACAGGTAGATGACAGCGTCATCCACCCCAATTCCAGAACGGTAGGCGAACTGCAGGGGGTCCAACACTGAGCCCACCAGTGGCTGAAGGTGGTGCAGGATGAGCCTTTCCATGGTCTTCATCAGATGAGAAGTCAAGGCAACAGGCCTGAAGTGGTTGGGCTCCCTGGGGTGTGCGATTTTTGGCACCGGAACCACACAGGAAGTCTTCCACAGTTCAGGAACCCTCTCCAGGCTCAGGCTCAGGTTGAAGATGTACAGGGCCACCTGACAGAGCTGGTCTGCACAGTCCCTGAGCAGTCTGGAGCAGATTCCATCCGGACCTGCTGCCTTCCTTGCCTTCGTCCTCTTGAGTTGATTTCTCACCTGATCAGCTGTGAAGTAGATGTGAGGCTGGGCTGGGCTATTAGCTGTATTTATGCCTAACAATTTAACTGTTACTCATGTTTTATACAGTTTTTATTATAATTTTAACTAGTTGCTGACAGTTCTGTTTATCTATACTATTGGATCATAACTTAAAACTATGAGCTATATATTTTACAAGTGAGTAATGCTAATCCATTAGCTTTAGTTAACTTTTAAGCTCAAACCTATTCAAGTCCACTTAGTACTTTAGCTTGACTATTACAATAGATCTCTCCTCATTCTACATTTTTCTGCTACATATGTTTTTCCAATAGCATGCATAAAGTATGATTATAAGCTTGTAATATTAGTGAGATTTTTATCTGAGGCTTGTAAATTTAGCTTACTTCACTTATCACTGTAAATTGCAGGCATAATAGCAGTAACTAAAAGACTAAAGGGCTTGCCCAGTAGTCACTATTAACATGCTTTTCTCAAGTGTTACTTTTAGCAGCTAATGTATTTTATTTAATCTTGTGGTCAGGTCATTACCCCACCCTCATCTAGTCTCTCTGGGACAGGGAAAAGAGACTCATTTCCTCTCTTCCGATTGTCATTGAGACAAGAACCAGAAACTGCCTTAAACAGCACGGTGAGCCTAACAAAACCAAATTTAGAAATGTGGACTTGTGGGTTAGGAGCTGGGATGACCACTATTGCTTCTGTTGATTCAAGCCTTTGATGGTGATTCCTCTGTCTCTAAATGCAGGATGTATTGACTTTTGTGGTTCTTTTGGATGGCGGATAAAGGTGCATCTCCTGGAGTCCCATGTTGGCACAGCACTGTGAAACTGCAGCCAGTAGTGGTTGTATACTTAACAGAGCTTTTCAGGTTTCTTTTTGTCACTGCCATCACTGTGCGATAGTGAAAGGGCCTGACTGTTCCTTTGTGCTGCTTGGCACTGACTAATGCTGCTTTAATTATTGGCTGTATTTTGCATCATTTTGCTCTTTCTATTTTTCCCACACTCACTCCCCTCCTCCCGCTGCCAGCTTTTGTCCGGCTATAATGGCTTTAGCCAGTGTGCAGCTGTGCAGCTCGATTTTTGCCTGCGTCTCCAGCTGCATTTAGCTGACCCAGTAATGGAAGGGTTGTGTGGGGAAAGGCCGGAGGCAGAAGGACTGCAGAGCTGTGGCTTAAAACAAGCTTCCTCAGACAAACGGCGTGGATTTCCTGTGGAGAGTGGCTTTTGAGGAATAATACAAAAAATGCCCTCAGTGTGAAGAAAAGGAGACATGAAATAAGGCCGGAGTGCAGCAGCATTAGCTGCAGACAACAGTAAACCTCTGCTGCTGAGCTGTATGCCTTGAGCGTCACCCAGCTCTGTTTTTAAAGTGACCCCCGAGTGACTTTGGATGTGATGTGGTACTTTGTCAAGATGGCATCATAACCTGAGAAGCTTGTCCCTTAAGCTTTCAGGCCTTGTCCTTGCTGCCCAGCACTTCTCCTTTCAAGTCATAATATAGACTCTAAAAGAAGATGCAGTCTTATTCACCAATGACAACACAACAAGGTCACTGCTGACAGACCTCATATCTGCTTGTCCTTCATAATCTGTGTGATTGACAAGGACAGGCTGAGGGATTTAAAAGTAAAGTTTAATTCAGTATGACAAAAATAAACCAAGAGAATATGCTGGGTGCCTGAGGAAAAAGAACTATCTATAGACCCTTCATCCATGTTGAGATCCTGAATCTCTAGTGTTACCCAGAAATTTAGGTGATTAAAAAGTTCAGACTGTGCTTATTTATTTCATGTTTTAAATTTTGAGGTTATGCACTTGAAGGTCAGCTCCTTGGACATCTGTTGTATTGAAGTCTCATACTGACTGCATGTCAAACCTGGAGACGGTATAAAAGTTGTAGCCACCGTGATCTCAGTCATTGGGTTTGGCTGCATTTTGGTTGGTGCAACATGATTTTGCACCAGTCTTTGAACATGCTTTTTAACGCTGCAAAATCTGAGATTTTAACATGAGATTCTATGGAGGTTGACTTGGGCAAACCTCCAACCTCTTCCAGTGTGTCAGAAATGTGACCCTTCACCTTGAAAGGTGAGCAAACAGGGCTGGTGGTGGGACAAATTGGATGGAGTCGTAATCACCAGTGATCGACATGAAGGTTTGTGGTCCATGATGAAATCCTAGATGGACACATGCAATTGGTCAGAATGGTGCTCCTACAAATGGCCTGTATTTATATAGCGCTTTTACTAGTCCCTAAGGACCCCAAAGCGCTTTACATATCCAGTCATCCACCCATTCACACACACATTCACACACTGGCGATGGCAAGCTACACTGTAGCCACAGCTGCCCTGGGGCGCACTGACAGAGGCGAGGCTGCCGGACACTGGCGCCACCGGGCCCTCTGACCACCACCAGTAGGCAACGGGTTAAGTGTCTTGCCCAAGGACACAACGACCGAGACTGTCCAAGCCGGGGCTCGAACCGGCAACCTTCCGATTACAAGGCGAACTCCCAACTCTTGAGCCACGATCGCCCCAAAGTAAACTAAACTTATTAGGGATGCTGGAAGGGGGTCCTGAGGTACACGAAGAGATCATCTTGAAGGCGATAGATGCAAAATTTAAATTGTAAATGTTTTTTTTTTTCTTTCAAAATGAGCTGTCCCTGAACTTCATGATCTCACCATATGAGTTCTTGTTAACGTGAGGCGGTGCCTAAACTCCTTTAGATATAGTTTACCGTGTGTGTGTGTGTGTGTGTGTGTGTGTGTGCGTCATTTTAAAATCAAGTGTCTTTAATTGCTACTAGTTATCTCAATGAACCAAAATTCAATTTATAAACTTTCAGCAAATACTTGGGATGTATGTATTCTATACTTCTTGTAGTCATCCTGTAAATGCATAATTCTGAACTAAAGGCCTGTAAGGAGAATAATGGACAGTTTCGCCCCACTTTCCATGTTGGCTTGTAGAGGGTGGACACCTTCAGCTTAACTGACAGGCATTGAGAGAAGCAGGAGGTGGAGTTGTGTAACCTTGTGTGTTTCACAAGCATTCAGTCTCATGAATTTGATTCATGCATGGCCGTTCCAACACTCTTCCAGCTGCAGGAACATTTCCATTGTCAGGCGTTAATCTGTAGTGACTTTCAGCCCATGTGCTCTTGTCCTCTTGTCCACAGGGAATCTATGTGAAGAACAAGGCTGAAATGTCTGGGGCCTCAGCAGAGGACCTTGACTGTGACCTCTTCTTGTTGTCATCTGTGTGTACAGAGTGGTAGATCTGGAGATACTGCCTTGTCTGAAAGTTGAAGATGGGGAATATCGAATTAAAATAATGGGACAAAATTGGGATTAAACATAGATGTCAGTAGGAGCCCCGGCGTTTAGTTTCTGGAACACATTTTTTGTTTTTCAAGTGCAGACATGTAGAAACCCAAACTGAATGCACACACCCATCTTTTTTCCTCGTGTTTGTGTGGAAAGGGAATCTGATTTTTAAAATTGCATGCACAGACGGCAGAATGGAGGGAAAGCAAGTAAATACAAGATTGTTTTTGTTATCTGGGCCACGTTTGGCTCAGGAGGATTTGGTTTTTGTCTTTGGGCAGACATGTTGGGAATCTGCAGCACAGGAGAGAGGATGAACGAAGCAAAGAGAAGGAGCGTAGCTTCATCTTGTGTACAATCACAGCTCTGCTGTATCACTGAAGGTGCTGATCAAGCATCAGTCTTGGCTAAATGTTGTGCCTATTGTTGCCAAGTGAAAATTTTACAAGTCAAGTCCTGCATTTTTATTGGCTGCTGCCAAAAAGTTGGATGAGACTGGGCGCGCTGCCACCCTCCCTGTGTGACTGGTTGGTGTGTGGTGGGGATGGGGGGGTGACACCAACCAGAGACAGGTAGCTGTCATCTAGTCTTTAAGAGCCGTGTGATTTATCAATGCTTAGTTGGCGTGGTTGCACACAAATGCTGGCAGTGTGCTGGTGAGCTTTTAGCCCACACATCAACACAGTGCTTTGATCAGATGGACTCATGGCACAACCTCCCTCACTGAGTCACAAACGCAGCTTATCTGCGGCCATGTGACTTCTCAGGTTGCATTCAGTTATAGTCGTCTATTGTCTACAGGAAATAAGGGCAAAGTCCAACAGAGTCAGTGTTAGTGTTACAACACAGGTGTCAAATAAAACTAAAAACTGCCATAAAACCCAGTTATGTGATTTATTGCATGTGGAATACGCATAATGTCAGATGGTTAAAGATAAGCCTTAGCATTTAATTTTTTATTTTATTTTATTTTTTTTATTATAGCTTTAAACCAAACTTGTTTGCTGGGATTGAAGGTTGCAGCTCACTTTGTCATTACTGAAATCATACCATTCACTTCAATATACCAGCAGTCTTGTACATTTAATATATGTGAGTCTTTTCAGCCTCCAAGGTCCTGGCGTAATGTAATTTCTCATGCACTTGCTCACTTCAAGTGCATGAGAGGCTGGGGAGGGGGACAAAGAAATGCCTTTGATCCTATAGTTTGAACCAAGACTTTACAAATTTAAGAAACACAATGACAACATTCAACATTTTGACTTAACTGTGATGTATGTGGAAGCCTGTGTTTATATTCAGACACTGATTGTCACTAACGCCTTCCCTGTTTTAGGTTTGGTTTTCCGAGATCAAAGCGGTGACATATAAATACAGTAACTGCAGCTGGGAATAATAGTCTAATTTTGATTCTAGCAATCCTCACTGTAATTGGTTTATAATCATAAAAAGCTATTTATATTATGCGATATATTTGCATGTCCTCAGTTACGTATTATATATCCAAATCTGAACACAGCAGAGCAGTAGAGTAACATGAAAGCATTCTTCCCTACTTTGTTTCTAAACTAAGTTTGGTTTTAATTTGGATGCATGGATAAAAGGAGTTTTGGGAATTTTTAGCAGACAGTTTGAATATTTAGTCTGAAGTGCTTCAGCAGAAGGCAGCTGGAATTTGTTTTAGGTTCTTGAAGATGCTTTTCCTGTCATCCAAAAGGCTGCTTCAGTTCCAACTGTTGAAGGAGACTCAGATATTTAACCTCTGATAGGGTTGTCACCTTGTAGATGGTCCTGAGAGTCACTGACCAACTCTCCCGTGTCATGGGAGTCATTAAGCACATGAGTCAAGGTATAAGTGGAGGTTGAATCACCTGGGAATAGATCTCTAGACTGCATCATAGCCTCTGTTCACTGATAGTCCCTTCAAGACCGATACAGAGTCCAAACTGATATTTTCTTTTCTTTTTTTTTTCTATCAAACTGAATTTGAGTGAGTTGAACCTTAGTAGAATAATTTAAACTTTGATGTTTGTTTTTTTTTAAACTAGTTTGCTTCTAAAATGGCTCATCTGTTAATCAAATATTAAGCTGCTTTTTCATGTCAGTGGTATTCAAAGAGTCAAACTATGACCAAATTATATTGTTTACTATATTTTGTACAGTTAAAAATAATTTCTGATTTGTTGCTTTTTGCATTCATGAATAAATGATAAAGGTTATTGTGGTTAGCGGTGATCAGTTGCTGCTTAAAATCTTGCTGAACCCTTGCTGGTGGACCTGACACACTCGTACCCACGCTCACACATGCAGCTGATGTCACACTGCCCCGAGCATCACCCTCCCTCCCCCTCATGGTATAAATATTCATAAAGTTTGCAGACTAGTTACATGCTTCTTCTCTGAAGGTCAAAACAGAGACGTGCCACCACTGATGCATATTTTTCAATTTATTGAAATGCTTGTTTTCATTTCCAGATACATGAGACTAAATCTGTCAAAGCCTGGACATTCATGCGAAACTGTGCACTTGTTGCATTAGTGCGATTCACAGTTCATATTTAGCTTCTTGCTGCATGCTTCATTGCTTAAACTGACACCAGCTTTAGAGACACTGATACAGTATTTAAAGTTTGAGGTTGCCTATCCTCATTCTTATCCTCCCGCTCGCTCTGCAGGACTTGTGTGAAGGCCGGGACCTCGACGGGTTAGGAGAGCAAGCAACAGACGCACAAACCAGACTGACAGACATCTGCGGTGGCGCAACGGGTAGCAGCATGGCGTCCGTAGTGGAATACTACGCTGGCAAGAATGTGCTGATCACGGGAGCCACGGGCTTCATGGGAAAAGTGCTGGTGGAGAAGCTGCTGAGGTCCTGCCCTGAGGTCAAAGCCCTTTACATCCTGGTCAGACCCAAAGCTGGGCAGTCCATGCAGCAGAGGGTCAGCGACATGATGAAGTGCAAGGTACGAGCTACAAGTGCATAATGTTCTGACCGAATGGGCACATATGATCTGATCTTTTACCACACATAGTATAGTAGAACTTTGGAAAGCTTTGCCACGGTTCACTGTATGCATGTTTGACAAGTTCAGTAAATAACATGCTTAAAAGGTGTAGGATGAGAACTAAACAAAAGGCTAAATCAATTTTATTTATGTATTTATTTTAATAAAGTACGAATGAAAATGCATGCGCACACTGTTTTGTTTTTTGTGGAGATGTTTGGCAACTCTGTTGCTCTTGGAGAACCTGGCACATTTCTTCAGTGGATTTATTCTCTCTTAATGTCGTCTGTCTCTTCATATCATCTCAAATTGAATCCATGATGTAGAGATTAGGACCCTATCGGCGGCCAAACCATCTGTTGTGGGACTTCTTGTTCTTCCTGTGACTAAAGATAGGGGGGGGAAAACCCATTAAATTCAAATGTTTTTATTAAGCACCAATTTTAAGCCGTAGTTGTCTCCGGGCAGTTTAAGGTAAAGATTATAGAGAAAAACCTTATGATCCACTGATCTGTTATGAGCAGAAACACCTTGTATTGCTGATATTTCAATACACTGGACATATATTTTTTTGAACCCATGCATTTCTTTGAAGGCTTTAAGGCTTTAAAATGAATGAAATTGATGAGGAAAGGCAGCAGTCACTTTTAAAAAGTTCTTCTGTGAAGCCATTAATTAAACCATGTGGCATTTAGTGAATATGCACATTTGACATCGCTTATTCATATTGCCAGCTGTAAGCATGTTTGCAGAGCGATAGAAATTTGCCTTTGAATTATAACACCAGCTTGTGTTGCCATGGCGAAATAAGCTTAACGACATGAGAAATCCAGCCCCTGGTCTCCAGAGTCCAGTAGTTCATCTGTGAGCTTCAGAAGAGGCACCGAGAGAATATATGGGGTCCGATCAAAAATACCAAAACGCTAATGAAATGGACGTTATTTAATTGGAAGTACAGACGGCTTAAAGGGGAAACGAGAGACTACCGTAATTGTCGGGCTATAAGCCGCTACTTTTTGCACAAGCTTTGAACCCTGCGGCTTTTAGTCAGGTGCGGCTTTTCTATGGATTTTCCATGATTTTTGTGATATCGTAAGACGATTTGTTTTGTTTGTTCCGCTGTTGTACGGCACTACGTTGCCTGGCGGAAGGATCGAGGTTCAAGAGTGGTATGTTAGTCACATGTCCGTCCGCCAGGCAACGTAGTGCCGTACGAAGTAGCGCGAAAAACAAACTTCAAAGTAGCGCTACGCATTCAGCGGGAGGCGTGGATGACGAGCGGCGATAAACTTGCGAAAAGCAAGTTATGCCCAACTCCACCGGTGGATTCTGACAGCGTGGAAAAGTGTGAAAACATCCACGATCACCAACGGATTTTGAAGGGCTGGACTGCTGCATGATGGAGAGGAGGACACCGCCACGGCCCTTCTGAGGGTGTTCGACTCTGACACTGACAACGAGGATTTCTTTGGTTTTGAAAGTGACAACGAAGGAGAGAAGCGGAGAGTGGATGACGAAGCCATCCTGAGCCTGTTCGTTTCCGACATTGGAGAAGAGGACTTTGGTGGTTTTAGAGCGCAGGAAGAAGAGAAAGATGGTGAATGACTGACTTTTCTTCTCCGTGTCACTGCACCTGAGCCTAAAAGGTAGTCCGAATCTATTTTTCTGGTGTGCTGTAGGTTACTGTTATGTACTACATGTGCAAATATGTACCCATAACTTGTTTTTCAAAATATTAATAAAAGGGGTGTGTCTCCAAACAGCCATCTCTTTCCTGACAATTCCCTTTGTGCATATTCTCTTACATATGATAAGTCAACATTGAAACACCTGCGGCTTTTAGTCAGGTGCGGCTAATGTATGTACAAAACAGGATTTTCCCCTGATTTTAGCTTTTGCGGCTAATATTCAGGTGCGCTTTGTAGTCCGGGAAATACGGTAGTTAATCTATAAGAGGATCTGGAGGTTTGGTATTACTGAGATAGGTTGGAGTCTTGTTTATCCTCTGGTTTAAAAAAACATTTTTATTCTTATGATCATGCTCTCTTCCAGGATAACAAGGATGGGATGCCATTTGGTATAGTGTAATTTCTCTCCAATAGAGTTTGGGGATAAATACAATATTCAGGGTCTTTCCTACATAAGGAAAGATATTGTCTTGCTCTAAAGGAACAGCACATGAGTTGTTTACTCAAATATGAAATGCATTTTCTCTTCCTCCAATTCTTATCCCTGATATTCCTGCGTTTGCTCTCACAGCTATGGCCAGAGGTTCTATTGCTAACACAAAGAGAATTGGTGACAGAGGGCAGCCCTGCCTGGTTGATCGCTGTAAATTAAAGGTTTTGATACGTTATTATTAGTTAAAACTTGTGCTGTTGGATGTGTATACAATAATCTGATCCATTTCAGGAATGTTTCACCTAGTCCATATCTGGGGAGCACTTGTAAGAGATAATTCCATTCTGTTCTATCGAAGGCTTTGCACGCATCTAGTGATAGCAGCGCAGTGTCCTCCCTATTGTTTTTCTCATAAAGTACATTGAGGACACGTCTTATATTATGATAGCCTTGTCTCGTTTTAACAAAACCTTGTTGATTGTCTGTTATCAAATTAGGCACATATTTATCTAGTCTCCTAGAGAGTGCTTTACACACAATCACATCCCATAAGACTAATTCCCCTATAAGAGGAGCATTCAGTCGGAGGCTTATTTGGCTTCAATAAAAGGGTTATTGTAGCTAATCTCAGTGAGTCTGGGAGT
>NC_140542.1:41513896-41547373 GCF_057382185.1 Mchenga conophoros
ATTAACAAACTAGAAGGCTACTTGAAAGTTTCATTACCTTTAATCTCTCAGACAGAGAGACATGCAAACTGAGAAAAGTGGTCAAGTTTTAGCGGAGCAGCAGGCACATACTTCTGCTGAACTGCTCTCGACTGGAGCTGTTAATGTGGAGCTGGAATAAACGTACTGTACATTAAAGAAAATAAAAGGATCCTGCGCAGTGATGTATACAGGTTGTAACCATTTCACTACAGGTACTGTTTTTATAAGAGGGAAACATTTTATTTTTGTTTTTTCTGAACTACTTTTGTACTTTTGCTTATAAAATGAGTTACAACACAGATTGTAATGCACAGCTGAGATGCATAATAAAAGCACATATTTAAAAAAAGAAAAGAAAAAGTGTACGAGTGTTTATTTAAGGCAGAATCACAGATCCAGCATGGTGTTTTTTCAGTACAACTCCACACTTATCTCACTTCAATTTAGCATCTGTTAAAAGACATCTTATCCCTGACAGCGATGACATGATTGCCCCTCTTTCTCAGGCTTGTACCCACAAGCTTTGAATCACATGACGATGAAGAGTCGTACTTCCTACCAACAACAAACACCACAAGAAAGACTGCAGTTCACACATCACCTACAAAAGCTAGAGCATAACTCTACAAAACCAGGTGAAGATCAAGAGGCATGTCATTGGACTGACTGGCTGTAGAGTGTATTAGTACTCAGTGTCTTAATAGTACAGTAATTAATTTCTCTGTATCAAACATCAAAACTTAAGCAGCTTTGGGAAATTAACATTTTTCAAAGAATTTGAATATCAAACAACAAACAAATATCAAAAAGAAAATAGTTTTATTGTTATAAATTATTAGATTCAACTAAATGGATGAAAGTGCACTAGGCAGTGCTGCAGGTACGGATTTAAAGTCTTGATAAAGAATATTTTAGTCTGAACAGCATCCTCTTTTTCCATCAAGGTTACACAATAATCAAAAAGATTACTGCACAAGTCTTACCATTATTGGAGAATAAACCATTTCTGAATAACATGGCAAATATTAGCCACTTTTGCTCATAATCAGCAAGTGTTTATGTTGTGATGTCTCCGAAAGACGGCGCTCTGATACCTACATTTGTTGCTCGAATAAAGGTGGTGTGGACACTTATACTACATTTAATTTATGTAATGTAAAATCATTTTTTTCACCTCCATCTCTTTAAAAAATAAAAAAAAAAATCATACCCATACATCATACAGAGTGAGGAAATTATTATACGTGAGCCTGATTAGCAGCTGCAGAGCAACTTTTCCTTTGTGTGAGTTGATGCAGATATGACAGGCTCCATGAATGAGATCAGTCATAGGTTTCTCATTGAGCCTCGTCCAAGTACGACACGTTGCTGGCTCTGCCCGTGACGGCTGGGTAAACACAGACGTGAGGGCAGCTCGAAATGCAAGCACACCTGGCTGATGAACGCATCAGCCAGCACAATCAGGAAGTCATATTCAGGAGTGTAATACAAACCTTAGGTGAGATAGTTAAGCACTTTAGAGTGAAAACAAAAAGCATTTATAGTATAACACATGTAAGAAGTGTGAATCTTCCCATTTAATTCTTCCCATTTAAACCACAGATCAGATCAGTTCATACCTCTGCTTTTATTTAGAGTGGATAAATAACAAAACCGAGATAAGTTTTTTTCTTTTTTTTGCCACAAGTCTGATCTCTTTGATAATGAAAAAAAAATACACCACGTCACTACTGTGATGTATATCCAAGTTCAGTTGCTGCACTGGACTTTCCTTTATTATTACATTTCACCAGGCATGGTGAAGACTATACTGTATATAGTATAGGATGTAAATGATATATAGTCTTTGTGTTAGAACTGTTACGTATTTACTTCTAACTTAAAAATAATTAAACAACAGTACAATTTTTTTTTAAAAATAGAGAGAAAAGCGTTTCAAGATCCAAAGATTTAATTTACCCCTGAATGCACATGAACATATCCAACATTGAAAATACCAACATATTTGTTCTTCCTATTAATAAAGTTTATGCGGAGGCAAAATCTATGGAAGCTCGTTTTCGCCACTCAAAAAAAAAAAAAAACTTATTTTAATTTCAATTTTTATTTCATTTTTAAAAATTTAATTAGGTTCCGAAAGTCTGAGTTATCAATGGGAAAAAATTCAGTGGCAGTAATAAGCCTCCATAGAACTGATGTGAGCTGAGGGGAGTAGTTAAAATATTTCAACTTTACCAAAAAGTTCACTTCATGCTACATGACCTCAGATTCTCCTCAGTGCCGATAAGAAATAAAAGACAAACTTGAGATAATCTCGAGCTGTATAGTTGAACTTTGCTTTGAAACAGAGACAGGAAAAAGGAGAAGGTTTAGATGAACATGAGTAAATGTTTGGGACATTATGTTAAGTTCTAAATTAATGTACTGTAACTTGATTCCTTCTCATCCTGCTGGTTGTTAAGAGTGAATGTTCATGGGTTTCCAGCTATATTCTCTGCAGCTGGTGTGAACACAACATTTCAGACATTAGACATTAGTGATTAGTCAGTGGTGCAACTACCACAGAAGACCTCTATGTGATATGGTTTGGTTTTGTTAAAACACTTGCTACTGTCATCTTCTGACTGCTGCTTGTATGATTAAGAGGAAAAAATGATCTCCTCCTCTTGAAAAGTAATTTATGAGAAAAAAATTTTTTTTCAAAAATAAAGGTCACTGAATGACTAAACAGGAGAACCAGTTCAGCTCTTTTAAACTGAAACTACAGTCACTCAATTTGGATTTCCTGTTTCAGGCACCTACATTCACACCACCTCCTTCGAAGCCCTTAACAGGTACCTCATACTTCCTCGCTACGGGCCTAAAGCTGTGCAGACAGCGATGGATGAGGAAACTTTGTGTGTTGAGGACAAATGAGCAATTTCAGTCACTAAAAGATGATTCACTATCAGAGTTGCTGCCGGCAGCGTCTTGGTCCTCTGAGGTCTTCGTTCCTCCGTCGGGCACGGGGGCATCAGGTGTGCTATGGTCAACAGAGAACAAGTCACATATTGTTTGTCAGTTTATCAGAAAACTGGTAATAACCAGAACAGTAATTTAAAAAACGCTCACTCAAGCAGATTGGGATCCAAACCCTCCATGACCATTTTATTCCGTATGGCCATCACCGGAACCCCCTGTGGCACATTAAACATCACATTAAGGCACAAAACTAAACCGTTACGCAGGTAACCACAGCAGCAGTAATAATAACTCACCACTTGAACCATTTTCAGGTATCGGGCATAGCGCGGGTCTTTGGCCACCGTCATGACGTTCTCTGCAGCCGCTTCTGCTTTTTGCGTCGCTGAAGCTTCTGGTGTGGTCTGAGCAGGCTGCAACATGACACATGCACAGAAACGAAGGCAGAGTGAAGCGGTTTAGATGACAGTAGATATCCTGACAGGTTTTACATTTTCATAGTTTAAGATATGTTTTTAAATCAGGTGATACAATTTTGGAAGTACCTGGAAACATACACATTTCATCACTTTGTTTAGGGGCGTAGTGCTACCTGTTTATTTCTTTAAGGGACCATGTACTAAATATATTAGTCACATGAAAGCAAAAGATGCTTTGTATTAGATTTAGCTACTAGCTACTACTGTCCATCTGCAGGCCCTGGGCAGTTAAAAACCAGTGAAATCACCAAATAACAGATATGCACATGATGAAATACCAAATAAATATGTGCATAGACACACATATAATAAAAAACAAATAGATTTTGCAAAAACAAAAAGAAAATTATAATGAAATTAATTCTCAAAATCCTTTTTTTATCCAAATCATGAGAGGAGAATCTGTGCAAATCTGCAAATCCTTTGGAAGCAAATTCCAAGCTTTATTTTATCTGTTAGGGAAAGTAGACTGTAAAAAAGTGGTGCCTTGCTCAGGCACGCTACAGTGCCCCCTTGTGGTGGACCCGATCGCTCTGCAAATTTGCTCAGAGCATTTGATAACTTTTTGAATGGTGAATGCTAACTTAACAGCAACTTGCTCAAAGACATTACAATGTACATGCAACACTCCCAGCAACAAGATCATAAAAAATGATTGGTGAATACACTAAACAGCACGGTCCTATGATGGAGCCCTGTGGGATCTCATAGTACAGGATTTCAGTGATGATATTTAGCTTAAATAAAATCTTCCCCTGTAAGACCATCTCCTTTGGCATTCAGTCATTCATCACACCTTTCTCTACTTAAACAGGTCCCTTTTCCCTTTTCCAGAGATTTGTTGCCCCCCCCTCTCATCTATTCTCTTTTGTGGTAGAATAATGCATGAAGTGTTAACTGTAAAAAGTAAGTGTGCAACAATACACAAAATTCACGGTTCGGTTCGATACTTTGGTGTCACGGTTCGATATTTTTTCGATACAAAAAAAAATGTTCATGCCTTTTTAATTTGTCATTTATTAAAATTATAAATATATATTTTAACTCAAAAGTACAGTTTTTAAATTTAATGTTGCTGAAACAACAAAGGGATAAAAAAAAATCCTGATTGAGGAATCACTCATCTTTGGAAAGGAGAGTTTATTACAGAGAAATGGCTCTTTCCAAAATAAAAGCTATACTATACGCTTCTTGTTTGTAGCATCCGTGCTTGTTGTTTTTGTCTGCTTCCACTTGTCTTTGCACTAGGATGCTGTTGGAGTAAATGTGCAGTCATATTCGTTGTGTTCCCACTAGTGCTGTCAGCGTTAATCTCGTTGAAATGGCGTTAAAGCCACAACACGGCAAATCTCCGTTAACGAGCTACCACGGATCGCCCCGTGCGTGGGGCTGGACGGCGTCAACACGTTAACGAGCTAACTGCGCTAACACACTAGTTCCCACCAATGTAATTGAGCATTGCGTGGCACAACCGACATACTGTTTTTCTTTTGTCCATGACGCGCTTACCTTCAGGGTCATACGTCACATGAAAACCAAAATAATTCCAAACACCACATCTGAATGAGGGTGGGGGAGGTTCAATTTGCCATGTTGCAAGGAGAGCTTAACTTCTGTCTCGCTAGCTTGCCCTGCGCTCAGTGAATCTGCGTTCGACTACTCGCCTAGGCTGCACTGTCGAGCGCAGATCCACTCAGCGCTCAGCACAGACAGCATCGTCAGAAGGAAAGTTGATAAAATTAATTAAAAAATTTGTATTGTTCGATACATATGCGTACCGAACCGAAAGCACTGTATCGAACGGTTCAATATCGATACGAGTATCGTTGCACCCCTAGTAAAAAGATAAATGTTTTGTCTTTAAATAAAAAAGTTTGACTTTTCCACAACATGTTTCTGCAAATGTTTCACAATAAGAGAAATGAAAGCCTGTAAAAGTTTTCTGTTTGAGGTCCTCTTTGCAAGGGATCTTTCAAATAACATTTATGCTCTTTTCATCATCTCATTTACCCTAAACTATCTTCATGTGGCTCTTTTTTAAAATTGCTCCACTGGTAGATATAAATAATACAAGTGGGAGATTCCTGCTTGAAGTTCTTTCATTTTCACTTCAGTAACAGAGGTGGAGGTCATCAAAACCACTACAATTTGATTATATTCCAAAAAGAAAAACACCAAAGTTTAATTTGTCTTCAACTACTTCAGTTTTTTCTCTTTACTGGCTCTCTTGCATTAAAAGAGCTACTCTGGAAACAACTGAACTTCAGCCAGATAAAGCTCCATGGAAATATTCCCTTTCTTCATCTAGAGAAGAAAACAAAAACACATGTGGTGGGACATCATCCCACTGTAGTCAAAACAGTGGAAATTTTACTTGAATGTCTGGACAACAAATACAGAAGAGAAAAGCTGCTCTGGCTCCCATCGTGTCAAAGATATATTAGAGGAGCCTCTCTCAAATGTGGGATTGTCAAGTTGAAATGGACTAAACAGGTCAGATATTAAGTTCTAATTAGGTGGTCTTGGGGGTGCTTTGAAACCTTTGTCTGCTCACAGGTTTATTTTAAAACTGTCAAAAAAAATCCTCGACTTTGCAGTTCAGCGAAGCTGGATGGAGCTATGTTTCCATGTGTACGAGTTTGTGTATCTACCTCTTCTTGAGGCGCTGCTACTGGACCATCGATTTGGCTCTGATTGGGGATGATGGGTCCATTGGCCTGTGCAGTCTGCTGCTGCTTACTGAGTCCTTCGACTGTGACGTCCTCCAGTCCAGGAATGGAAGACAACTACACAGAGCACAATATTGCTCCATAAATATCAAGTAAATTGGCATGAAATTAAGATAATGTTGCACTGCAGCCTGCAGAGGCTTCAGAACTCACCTTGGCCTCCAAAATGCACAGGCTGGTTTCTATCTGCTGTATGCGAAGAGATATGTTGCAAGTTTCTGGGGGAAGATGTTATACAACAGTTCAGGATTTAAGTGTTACAGACATTTTTTGTTTCATGACGAGAACAGAAGAGAAATAAAGATAAACAAACCTCTTCACACACTGTGGAAAAGCGGTTAAGGAAGCGGACAGTGTGTGCAACAAATTGATTGAGATAGGCAACAATTTTTTCTCTGCTGGATCGCAGGAACCTGAAGGAAACACAGGAAAAGGAATTTAAGGTAGAAGGAACATAAGTGTAATATAACAAGGAAATGAAACAACTCCCAGTCCAATCTCCCCTTAAAGCAACTTCTCCTCCCTAGGCTGCACACATCTTCTTTCCCCTGCTCCTTTTAGGTGTCGGCACATCAGATCATTCACCTCCACTTCACCCTGCCCTGAAAATCATCCTCCTTCACTTCATCCATGAACCCCCTCTGTGGTCTTTCCCTTTTGCTCCTGCCAGGCAGCTCCACGTTTAACACCCTTTGTCCAATATATCCCTCCTCTGCACATCCAAACCATGTCCGCCTTGTCTCCAGGTCCACCCTGATCACTCCCAATCAAAATCTGAACATTTTCATCTTTTTAACAACTTCTTTAGTAGTGCTGTCTCCAAACGATATATATGCCATTTCATATTTTATTGTTATGTTTTGCTTTCTTTTTATTTTCTCATTTTCTGTCTTTTATAACCTTTTAATCAGTTTTTTGTGAAGTATCTTGCTTTTAAACGTGATGCAAAAATATTTTTATTATTCTTGTGAAAAAAAATAATGAGTAGAACAAGTTTAACATACTGACAGTCATTCACAGGCAACTTCAAATGCTGAATGCAAAATATACCACTTATATTTCACAAGAGCAAAACAGCATTTTAGATTAGCTAATATTGCCCAGAACGGTTAATAAAATAAAAAGCATCCCTTCCCGAAAAACAGTTATTTATACAAAAGACAGACATTTTCACTTCATAGATTTATTTTAAACAAAACTGTTTAAAAAAAAGATAAGCGTAAGTATATCTCTTTGCAAAGGTTAAATCTGTTAACCTGGAAGATCAAGTGTAGAAACAACATATATTCACTTCAGAAAAAAAAAATCCCACATTTATCAGGGAAATTGAACTACAAGCGCTTGCGACAGTCATATCTGTTAATGACTTACAAGCTATAGGCTTCTATCACCGATAAACAGCCTTTGTGTTATCTTACTTCTTAAACAAAACATATGTCAAGCAGCTCTGCTTGTGCCTGCTTTCATTTCCTCACCAGCTACTCAAATAGCTATGTTAGCTAACTAGTCAACGCCAACCTTGGTAAGGTCGACTCCAGAGCCCACGATGGGCAGCCCGTCCTCGTCCATGTTGGATGGCTGAAGATTAAAGTGCACTTTCAAATTCAGCAGCAAGAAATTTCACTGCAAAAAAGACCGAAAACAGGTTATTAAAACATTTACATATGTGAAACGGTTCACGTGACTCTGGGTTGCGTGATCACGTCCTGACGTCACCAACTGCGTAGCAGAAGTCTGCCTCGAAGTCGCACTTCAAAAACCCTCGAGCCTGTATTTTTTTTTAACCCTGTATTTTTTCTTGTTCCCCGCTTTACCTAAATTATATGCACTGTCAACCGCCATGTTTGTATTTTTCTGTAAATTGTTTGTGTTAAAATAAAGTTAAGAGGGGGTGGTGGGTTGGGTGTTACTTCAAAGTAAAAGTGGAACTTTTGCTACATTCGGAGCTAATTGTAATTTAGCCATGAAAATATCATTGTTGTATAGAATTTGCATTTATTTAGTTATTTATTTATAGGTTTTTGACAACAAAAAATAAAGAACAGATTATAGGAGGCAAGCAAAACAATGAACTCAAACAATGAGGTCTTCATTATCAGATAATGTTCATGCTTTTTAAATTAAAAAAATCTCAGTTAAAAGAATGCTTGGAGATATATTGTTGCAAATTTTAATTCTTTAAATCTTGCTTTGTTAGATAGGAGATATTTTTACTTTATTACGGTCTACTGTTTTGTTTTTGTTTTTTTACATGGACATGAATATCGTGGTACTGACTGCCAAGAACAAGGGTGATGTACAGAGCTGTAGTAACTACAGAGGGATAAGGCTGATGTGCCAAACCGTGACGCTATGAGAAGGAATTCTACAAGCTAGGTTAAGAAGAGAGGTGACGATCAGTAAGCAGCAGTATAGCTTCATGCTGGGGAAAGGCATGCAGATGCAATGTTTACTTGTTTACTTACTTTTTAATTTATGTAACATTTGAATTACAAATTTTTTAGGATTTGTAGGATTAGGAAAGTCTGTCCTATCTTGTCTTCCAACTAAAAACAAAACTGTAAGAAATTAATGTCAGCGAGACAAGTCGCCTGTCAGCTTTGATATTTTTATTTTGAAAAGCGGAATCGGAGTATAAGCGTTGAGGAAACGGTGCTTGCGTCCGAACAGCGCATGTTAGCTGCTAACTAAAACAAAACAACTTAACACCTAATTTTCGGCGCCACAAGAGGCACAGTGCACCCATGGAGGTTCTCGACTCTGCAGAGAAAACAAACGGTGGGTACAGTGGCAATCTGAACCAGCTGCGATATAAAGTAAGCTACGTCTATGCCGGTTACACAGTTAGCGGGGGCCGTCTATTTAAAGGAATCGTGATACGCACGATTTAAGCTTTAGCATGAAAAATAAATCAATTATTTTCAGTTTTTTTTATTATTCTGTCAAGTATTATGCTTAATTTATTGTCTAAACCATAGGTGATGATATATTTGAAGAATCGCAATTTAAAACTCCTTTTATTAAGGGCGGCCCAGCAATTATTCGGGTTCCCAAGCTTATGGCTGTTTAAATGCAGGGCAAAAAAAAATACATATGTGTGCACTGCTTTACCTGAGAAAATTATTACCATAGTAATATATGAACAGCACTGAATTAAATGAATAACATATGTATTGTTATAATGTGAGTTCTGGAGTTTAAAGTTGATTGCTGCCCTCTAAAGACCATTTGTTACATTACACCTTTATGTTTTAGATCCAAGCCTGTCTCTCTCATCCCTCCAACTCCTGGTGCCACCTCTGCAGCTTCTGTCTGCCTCCATGTGGCAGCTGGTGAAGCAGAAAGATGTGATGAACTACCAGAAGCTGCAGGAGTTCGTGTTCACAGTGACAGAGGCGATTCCTGGTCTGATCAGCCACAGGCAGAGAGCCCAGCTCATCCTCGGACTCAGAGCGAGGGTGAGGAGGTAGTCTGGCTGACATGCCATCCATGTATGTTTATTTTGCTGCGTTGATTCTGTAAAAACTCAGTTTATTGATATTTCAGTTGATACTGGAGCTTTGCAAAGGCTCGACACGCGGTTCTGTTGATTCTCAAGCAATCCAGAGCCATTTGGACAGACTCCCAGTAACCTCTGAAAACACAGATGTAAGTACGTTAAAGAGAAGCGGATAAAATAAAGTGTGCCCAGTACTTTTTTCAAGATATCACTTCAATTTGTTGCAGTATAGGGATGCAGAGGTGAAAACAACAGAGTCTACTTTTGTCGCTCTGGTTCAAAGTCTGCTGAAAGATCCAATTGAGAGGGCATATTTTTTTCAGGTAGGACATATTTTAGTATTTCATATCTTTGCTTGAAAATGCTCAGAATAAAAATAACATCTTATTATCTTACAGGAAGTGTTTCCAGTGGAATACGGTCCACAGTATGACTCAGCACTAAATATGTTATTATGGAATCTGCTCTCCAAGCTGGAAAAGTTGCTTCCAGTACCAGACCTAAAGCAGGTATTCAGTCAGATAACATAATTGTTTCAGGTGATTTTCAGCGGGTTATATTAACATTGTGCTGTGATTACAGACTGTAGCCTGGCTGGACTCAGCTCCTTCTGTTTTGGGGGAATGCATTCAGTTGTCAACTGAAGATCTGAGCTTTATCTACCAGCACTACAAAAGTTCAGGACTACTGAAAATGGCATGTAAGTAAAATGGCCTGTATTTGTATAGCGCTTTACTTTAAGTAGAGCTGCAGCAGTTTTCACAATCAACAAAACTATGAAGCAAGATGTTGCATCATCACAGCTGGGTTAAAAAGTCAGATTTAAAGTTGCATAATTAGTTCTCACTTCTTAATATTTCAAGATCAGTGGATAAATTCATAGCAACAGGTTTGTAGTGTATAGTAATGCACTTTATCAGAACTTTCTGAGATATAATGCTTATCTTAACAGGCCCTGTTTAAAGACCTATTAGTGTCATATTACCTAATGAGGTCTTTGCCCTCTCTCTGCGGGCTTACTTATGGTTCTTAGAGTTTTTAGAGGTAGAACAGGAGGTAGAGTCTTCGGCTATCAGGCCCATCTTCTGTGGAACCAGCTCCCAGTTTGGATTCTGAAGACAGACACCCTCTCTACCTTTAAGATTAGGCCTAAAACTTTACTTTTTGATAAAACTTATAGTTAGAGCTGGATCAGGTGACTCTGAATCCTCCCTTAGGCCTTGATTTTACTCTGTTATGGAGAGGAACAGCTAAAGCACCAACAGCCGAGCACTCATTCCTGTTTTACTTGTTAAAAGCCCACTTAAAGTCCACCTGGTATGCATGTATAGTTGGTGCATTTCAATATGTGAGGATCACATCTCCATGTAACCCTCACAATCACCATCTGATGACCAGATTATGTCAAATAGACCCTAGTGGACTCATTGTGATGCAATAGGCTTAGACTACTGGTTTGCTTTCCTTAACTCAACTGTGACAGCACTGACAGCACCTCCCTCAGCCTATTTCTGCGTGAGGTTTCATTCTGTTAAATACTTTTTTTTGTCCTCATAGGTGGTTGCGTGATTGTCAGTTTCTTTCTAAAATTGGAGGGTCTTTCCATCACGATATAAAGCACCTTGAGGCGACTGAATTGGCGCTATATGAATAAAATTGAATTGAATTATCTAAAGTCTAAACACCCACCAAATCTCCAGCAAACCATTTGGGGTTAGGTGATGTTTCACTCACATGCTAAACAAATAAATTTCCAGAAACTAGAAGTTGTTATTTTTCAAATGAAGTCTCCTTCATACATTTTGGCCTTGCAGTTATTCATTGATGGGATTTTCCATTTGGTTTTTCTAAACGGGGAAAATTCCACGAAGAGAGGTGAATATTAACTCAACCTTAGCTCAAAGTGGGATAGGGGTGACCTGATGGCTGTTAAGTGACAAAGCTATTTTAGTGACATTTCCTAATGTAATAAATTATATTTTTAATCTTTTTTATGCCAAAAGAAATTAAAAAACACAAGTTGTATAAACAAAACTAAATGTATTTAATCCTCTTCTTGTTTGCCATGTTTGAGTGAATTGTGTATTACAGTATGTTAACATAATTTTGACACCAAAATATAGAGGTGCTCGTGACTTCCTAATGCTTTTATCAGCAAACTTTAAATGACAATTTCTGAGAATATATCTAAGTGTCCTCTCAGGTTCAATGTTTTGAAGAGAAGGTTTGAGAGAAAAGGTTGAATTGGCTTGGAAATACAATCAAATACATCATATTACTTTGCATATAAATGAACTCAGTCATTCCATATTCTATTGTATACATTTATGTTTTAGACTGATACCACAAAATGATAGTGTAACCAGGCTTTAACCTACTTTGATTCCCACATATTTGTAACACGTCAACTAAATGTTTAATAACAGATACAATAGATGTCGTGTTCATCGCACCTAAATACATTTGTTTGTATTATATACGTGTGTGTGTGTGTGTGTACTATTATTAGTATACACTTTATACTCTTACTTCCTAGTACCTGAGTCTGTTTTGATTGGCACTATATAAATAAAATGAATTGAGAGATTTTGTTCACATATGTCTCTCTCTGCAGTAGCTGATGAGTCTCTTTTTTGCAGACGGTCCTTCTTCCACTGCTGGTAACTCCATCATGTCTGCATTATCAATCCCTCCCTCACAAAAGACAAACGTATCAGTTGGACTGGACGCCATCCATAACTACGCTAACGTATTGAACCCAGTCACTTTAGTGGGAACCGACCAGTACAGCGTGGTCACCGTTTACACTGAAGTGGAAGTCGGAGCAGCTGAGGTGGATGAGCAAATGATGGAGTCGGCTGCAGTTCAAGTTCAGACAGATTTCTATGAAGAGGAGATAGTGGCTGTAAGTGCTGATAGCGCTGGCGACGAAGAGGCTCCTGCTGTGAGGGCTGAAGAAACGAGTGAGACTGTGGATGTAGCGAAAGCTTTGGAGACGTTGACGAGAACCTTTGCATTAAGGGGGCAAGACGTACTTACAGAAAAGAACAACCAGTCATCCATAAATGACGATCTTGAACCAGGAAAGGGAACAGATGAAGGAAAAAGCCATGAAGGGCTTGAAATAAGTGACCAAGTGACTAAAGGGAAACGGGAAGTCATTGCAGAAGAAGTGACAGATGAGTTCCAGCTTGGAGGCATAGAGAGAAATATATGCGCAGACCTGAAAGATAATTCATTTTCTGCTCAAGAAATGGCAGAAATCCAGACCGAAATGTCGGAAGCACAGGAGTCTGACACGTCAGGAAACATGCGCAGATCCACACGTCTGCAACTAAAGACTTCGCCGAGTTGCAACGAGACGTGTAAAATAAAAAGGACAACAAGAGAAAATCCTGAAGAACCAAAAATGTACAAAAACATTATTTTCATTCCAAATATCTTTAGCAGAAATGTACACCTTATTAGAATAACAAAAAAAAATCTGATTAATTTGGTTATGTTGATCTTGGGTATAGCTATTATAATCTAAAGATGCACTTTTTAATTCATGCTCATCCATTTAAGTATGGTTAAAATATTCCTGGTCACGGTTAAAATATTATAAGAAAATAGGTCATTACTGTCATGTCTGGTTGGTAAATGTGAAGCCACACCCAGCATCCTTAAATGCTTGCTCTGGATCGGTGCAAATGTTAAAAAATAAATAAATCTGCCCGTCAGCACTGCT
The DNA here is from genome assembly GCF_057382185.1 of Mchenga conophoros. NCBI lineage: Eukaryota > Metazoa > Chordata > Actinopteri > Cichliformes > Cichlidae > Mchenga > Mchenga conophoros. The sequence continues at coordinate 41,527,316 of NC_140542.1, forward strand.
AAAACCTCACTAATTAACATGTTATAGGCTGGACGATTCCCTGGTTTTAACGTCTTTGTGCTCACTGGAGCATATTTAGTACACAGATATGAGCAGCTTCTCATCTGCAGATCAAGTTTGCATGCAGTCATTGTGGACATGAATATCGGGGTAATTTTGAGCTTTTAATGATTTCCTTGATTTGTTCTTTTTCCAAGGTGAAATGATTGTACAGCATACATATTTAATTACTTTAAAAAGCAAGAATTTGTTGTACTTGTGCACCCAATTCTTTAAAAGCTCGAAATTACCATGATATTAATCCCTATGATGAGTGCATATAAACTGCTGTATCCCAGGACAAGATGACAGACTTTGAAAGGATTTTTATGTGCTTTATGTACTTTAGCATTCTGATTAAACATTTATGGTTTCCTGTTACACTTTCTTCTACTTGTTCATATCACAAAAATGTGAGAAGTCTGAGAGATTTTCCTTTAAATATTGTGACACAGTGTTTTGATTTCTCCAGGAGCACTGCTGATGGATCAGCTGCCCCTTCTGTGATAGCCATCAAAGGATCTGACAAAGGTGATGTGATGTCAAGAAGAAAACAATGTTGAACTTCTTAAATAAATCCACTCATGTATCTGTTCCTTTATTTTAATGCAGGAGATTCACACGAGATGACGTCTATCATCTTCACCTGCTCGCAGTGTCCTTTCCATAACTCGGATGAAAACAGTCCTCCACACTTCCACATGCAGAGCGTTCGCAAAGAAGCATACAGGACTCTCTCAGGAGTTAAATTTACACCATCCCCCTCCAGCACAGATGAAATATTTACATCTATTAAACTTTTTCCCAGAGGAAACTCGGAGGAGAGAAAAGCAGAGCAGCCAGAGCAAAGCAGAGAGAGTGTTTCTCAGTTGCACGGCCGTCAGAGATCACTCACATGCGAAACATGCGGTAAGACGTTCACCCGGACATCGGATGTCAGGAGACACCAGCTCACTCACACGGGAGAGAGACCGTTTCACTGCTCGCAGTGTGACCGAACCTTCCAGCACTCGTGGGATCTGGCGAAGCACGAGAGCAAACATCACGGCGTAGCCATCTCCTTCACCTGCCAGGTATGCAGGAGCTCCTTCGCTAACCTGAGGGCGTTGACTGTCCACCATAAAAAGTCTCACTCGCAGGAGAGCCAGCTGCCTCAAATGTGCTCCATCTGCAGTCAGAGTTTCCCGACTCCGTCTGAGCTGCTGGAGCACAGGAAGTCCCACGTCACCGCTAAACGCTACATCTGCCAGCAGTGCGGCGAAGGCTTCGACACCCTACTCGCACGCTCTCAGCACAGGCAGATGCATCAGGTGAAGCGTCAGTTTAAATGTCCACATTGTGAGAAGACGTACACTCGGAGGTCTGACGTTAAGAGACATCTGTCCACCCATACTGGGGAGCGACCCTACCAGTGCAACCAGTGCAGCAAACGATTCTCGCTGCGCTTCATGCTCATCAAACACCTCCGTGTTCACACGGGTGAGCGCCCTTTCCAGTGCTCCCACTGCCCAAAGAGGTTCACCTTGGTGTCTGTGCTGGCCAGACATGAGAGGATGCACACCGGGGAGAAACCCTTCCTCTGTTCTCAGTGCGGGAAAGGCTTTTTGTCACAGGGCGAGCTCTCAAAACATCACAGGTCACACGTGGACGACAGGCCGTACTCCTGCCCTCAGTGCGGGAAGCGCTTTAAGAGCAAGAAAACACAGCAAGAGCACATCGTCTCACACACTGGGGCCCGCCCCTACCCCTGCACTTACTGCGGGAAGGGCTTCACCAAACCCTACGCCCTCACCAGACACAACCTGATCCACACAGGAGAGCGGCCATTCCCCTGTGGACACTGTGAGAAGTCCTTCCTCACCCTCAGTGAGGCTCAGTTGCATCAGAGAATCCACACGGGGGAACGCCCGTATCCCTGCGACACATGCGAGCTGAAGTTCAAGAGCTCGTCCGAGCTGGCACGACACAAACGCAGCCATTCTGGCTTAAAGCGGGTGAAGCCGCGCTGCGAGCGGTGCATGATGACGTTCGCATCTAAGGCCAAACTGAAAAAACACATGGAGACACATAGAGACGAAGGAGACACAGTGCAGTCTGTAGAGACCAAGGAATGAAACTTGTAACAGAAACTCCCAGAGGTTAAATAAGTAGGGTGGGGAAGGAATATTTTGTTTAGATGTTTAGATTTATATAATTGGAGAAAATATATTTTATGCAGATCAGGAGCGAAACAACAGGCCCTCAGCTTGTCAGCAAAATCGATTTTTTCTTTTAAAAAAATAAATTTTTATATTGGCAGTTTTACTCTTTTCACTTCACAACAAGGAAATCATATTCAAAATACTTTCAAACGGAAGATGAACAAAAACTGCTCCTGTAGTGGACTTTTTCACTGCATGTACTGCCTTTTTCCTTCTTTGTGTTGCCATTGTACTATTGCCCACCTGAAACCAAAGATACTACCAGCAGGTAGTAAAGAAAGGAAAAACATGATTTTCTAGACTTCTTGGAGAACTGTTGTCATCAAACATTAAAATGAGCATCATGCAATAAATCATCCTTTTATGATGTATGTAATGTTTCTTTTTTTGCTGAGAAAGTGTTGTATGTTGGATTGCATTCAACTTTAAGGCCAAACCAAGCAACCTCAAAGGGTTACATAGTTCAGTGTTGTGATGAGTAACAATGACAGGAAATCAGAGGTTGATATCTCGGCGGCTACTGAATGCATTATTGTGAAATGTGGTCAGACATGCACATCCTCCCCTCAGGACTATTTATAATACCTGTACAGAAACAGGTTTTCTGTCACCGCCATTGCCTTACATCTGTAGTGATAATTCTGCTCGTTAGTAAGTCTTAGCGCTTTGTTGCGGTAAGTTTCTTCCATTTAGGCCTTAATAATTTGAGACGATAAAAGACCTGAACATACACAACATGCAAAATGCATGGACGGATTATGAAAGTTTAGGGCCTCTGGGCACATGTATCTTCCTCACTCATCCCACAGAGAAGCTGAAAACCACGCAGAGTTTTGGTAGTTTTGTCTCACCAAATAGACAGTTTGCTGATGTTCTACAACATTTTGTCTCATTACAGTCATGTTTTATCCTATGTTGGATCTTTGTGTATCATTTGATTGTTTTTTTTAATCTCTTTATCTTTCTGTGTCTCGGTTTTTGTTTCATATCTCATTTTGCACCACTGATCATAAATGCACCCTCTCCAACTTTTCATTGCTCTTTGAGGTCCTTTATGTTCTGTTTGTCTCTTCTTCTTTCTTTTTTTTTGTTTGATTTTGTGTCTCTGATTCAGTTTTGTCCGATCACCATCTCGTTTTGTGACATACACGAGGGGCCCATTTAGGACCTGCAAGCAAGCCTTAATTTGTTTAAATGTGGAACTCTTGCGAAAACGTGCTTGGTGACATTTGGTGCTGTTGAGGTGACCTTGAAAAATGATTCTGCATGTCAGGTGATGTGTCTTCTTTATTTGTGTCGGCAGTTCACATAAAAACCAAATGACTCATTGATCTGATGGTTATGGTGTTATAAAGATGATAAACATAACCTAATTTCCTTCACACAGCTCCAGCTGTCTGTGGTAAAAAGCAGTCTGTCCCCTTCATTTTCTGATAGAGTTCCTCATACACTAACTGAGAACTAATGGTGTTCGGTGTCTATTTTAAAACATTGGAAAATTTTCCATAACTTCATGTAAATTTTCTGCTATGGTACAAGGCTGTTGTGAAGTTTGTGAGGATGCTCTCTGCATCGATGCAGTCCAGAAGAACTCTTAAGAACACAATCTCAGACTGTGAACCGCCTCCATACATGTAGCCTCTTTGTTCTTGTGGGTGTCATGGGTGGGTTGCCACAAATTAAGTGTGGCAAAAGCCTGATCTCTCCCATAAATCTGATTTGCCCTCCTGTGCACCAAGAAAAATATATGCTGTCATATCAATGCAACAGTGGATAATGAAATTTCCTTGGTCCCTGTTTTTGAGCTTCTTGAATATTTGGGGGTTTCTGGTTTAGTATTTTTGATGTTGTGGTCTCTATATTGTGTATTATTATGTCTTCTGGTTATAGTGTTATATTTATTTTCCTGGGCTTATGATGAATCCTGTTTTCTGTGCCGTTAGTTTTCTGATTGCTTAGTTGATTGATTGGTTAATTCCCTTTTGGTATTCCTCTTCTATTTTTTTTAGTCTCGTCTCTTTCTGTTTTAACTTCTGTCTTTGTGTCAAGTTTCCATATGTTAGTGCTGGTCTCAGTATTAGTGTCTTCCTGTTATATTTTGATAGGCCTATGTGCACCGTGTTCCATTTTGCTTTCCCTGTCTCTTTAGTCTGTAATTAGTGTAAGCTTTATAACTTCCTGTTTCCTCATTACCCTCGGTGTATATATTGTCTCAGACTTCCCTCGCTCTTTGTTGTGTTCTCCCTCTAGCTGTGTGCTGTTTGTTCTGTGTGGGTAATATAAAGTTTTTATTGATTTTGACCTTGACCTTTGACCAATTTTCCCAAAATTAAATCAGTGTTGTATCTACCGTCACATAAAATTTGACAATGATATCTTGAAAACTGTTGATGTTCGAAAAAGCATGTTCAAAAGGAGAACTGTATATTATTACATTATAATATATTGCTATATTAGTACCATTTATCTCTGTTGAGATGTTGTTGTACCTAATTTATTTATTTATTTATTTTTAATTATACTGTTTTTTGTTCTTGATTCTTTTCTTCTTTTTTTCTCTCTCTCTTTTCCCACCAAAAAAACAGAAGAATTGGTAAGCAGAGCCGCGTCTTGATGCATGCTCAATCATCCAGGTAAGTAAATCCCAAAAGGTTCGTTCTATACATCTGGATGTAGCGTTTTCAGTGGGAGAATCTTCTTCAGTCTCAGCTGACTGCAGGTTTCCCCAATCTTAGAAACAGGACATTTGCACAACAACTGAACCTAGTCTACTCAATGAACAATGGTCTGTGAGGTCAGTTCCTTTATCATTAATATGCAAATTGCCATGACCATTGATTAAGCAGATTCACATTATAAGGTCAAAAAATGATCATAATTAACTTTGATCAAGTGATTCTAAATAAAGTAAATTTAGAAATTATTTATATAACACTCTAAGTGACTGACCTGGAACTTTCTTACTTGTATGTGGTGTTGTCGTCCTTTAGTAATGGCATATATGATGCTTACTTTGTGGTCCAGACCATCCAAAAAGCTTCACTAGTGGTGAGTGAAATTCTAGCACTACTTAGCAGATGCTGTCTGTGTATCTGTGCTTTGTACCGCTAAAGTTAAAGATTGCTAGCATTAGCGCGTATTATAGCACTCCACTCTTTCATCCTAATATGGTCACTTCATGGTTCAAAAACACAACAAAGTGATAGCTAAAATGCTAACACTAAAGAGTCGAAATATGTAAAAGCAATGAGTGACATCTGCAGCTGAGCATTAGAGCTGAATTAAGAAAAAAAATCTTAGTGTTCATTTTGAGAATACGGTTGAAAGTTTTTTGAGAAAAAAGTCCAAATGTGGAGATTTAACCTGATGTTCTAAGTCAAACAACTGCCATGGTTGCTATACGCTCTACAAAATGCCTCATGTAGATGAATTTGTGAAACAACTTGATTAGCCAGCTTAGCTAATGTTAGCAATGTACATTTTCTAATCTTCAGGTTTCTGTTGCCATACCTCCCCTGTGTTCCGCTCTTCATGTTTAGACACTCATGTCTTCATGTTTTATCTCGTTTGGTCCTACTTTTCTCTCGTCTGTTTTGTTCTTATATCTGCCCCAGTGTCAAGCGTGTCTTCTTCTCAGTGTGTTTTCTGTTTTATCGTGCTAGTCTCTTGCCCTGTGTTCAGTGTGTTCAATTTTGCTTCCCTCATCTCGTTATGTCTATTAATTCCAGCTTTGTTCCCCTGTGTTTCCGCTTCCCTATATCACCCTGATGTGAATATAAGATAAGATAACTTTTATTAGTCCCACATGTGGGAAATTTGTTATATAGTGTCAGTTTTCCTTTGTCCTTTAGTGCATTTTTTGCCTGTCTGGCTCCTTCTATGTTCCAGGTTTTAGGTTTTTCTATGTTCTTTATGTACCACACCCTTAGTGTTTAATTTCACCCAGTTGAAGTTAGTTACTCTAGTCTCAGCTTACCTTTTGTTAAGATTCAGTTTCAGCCTCTTTATCTGCATTTGGGACTCAAATTTTGGGTCCTCATCCTTACTCCACATGATTTGCGCACCCAGACCGTGACAAGACTTTCTTTCTAATTTCATTATTTCCACTTTATTCTCAAAATAGAATTTCAAGTTTTGACTTGAAAATGAACACTAATACTTGTTTTGTTTTGTTTTTTAATCAGTGTGGCCTAGCCCCTCTTTAATTTGGTCTGTGGATAATTCCCAAACAAAGGTATCTGTAAAAGCGTAAACATGTCATGGTCCTGAGTCTGCCGACTCAGTGTTTTGTGTTTCTTTATGCTTTTGTTTATCCTGAGTATGTATTCTGTTATGATTTGCCAGTTGTTAGGTTACTGTTCTGTGCTTACCCTGGTCCCACTTCTGTGTTCTGTCTGTCTATGGCAGGGGTGGGCAATCTCAGTCCACGAGGGCCGGTGTCCCTGCAGGTTTTAGATGTGTCCTCGAACCAACACAGCTGATTTAAATGGCTAAATTAGCTCCTCAACATGTCCTGAAGTTCCCCAGAGGCCTGGTAACGAACTAATCATGTGATTCAGGTGTGTTGACCCAAGGTGAGATCTAAAACCTGCAGGGACACCGGCCCTTGTGGACTGAGATTGCACACCCCTGGTCTATGGTGTCACACTGTCTGTTTGTGAATCTGTCTGTTTAGTTAGTTCAGTGTCATGTCTGGTTCTCTGTGTCTGAGTTTCCTGTTTTATTCTGAAAGTCCCTGTCTCGTGTGAGTGTGTTCAGTTTACGTTTCCCCTGTCCCGTCAGCTCTGACTTCTTCCAGGTGTGTTGCCCTCCTGTCTCTCATCCCCTGATTACTGCTGTGTGTATTTAAGCCCTGTGTGTTCTCCTGCCTGTTGCCGGTTCGTCTGTGTTCCACGTTGTCCTGTCCCTTGTCTGCGGCTCTTTGCCTCGCTCCCCGTTTCTTATGTTCTCAGGTTTGTTATTTCGTTTTTCCAGTTTAGGTTTCTTTAGTTCCCTGTCATCCCTCACTGCCTATTTGCCACTACACCACCCTGTAAATAAACATCACTCGAATCATGAGTCATCACCTGCATTTTGGGTCCTCCTTTCCTCCAACACCACACAGCTCGCTTCGGCAGCCGTGGCAAAACATGTGTCACATTCCTGCGCTCACCACAGATCCCAGGAGATCTGAGATTGGCTGTGTTATGTTTCTCTCTGCGTGCAGATGGCCACTTGGCGTGATGGTCGAAAACATGAAAAGATTAATATTTTATAAGAAGTAAGTGGTGTGTAGATTTTTGGCCATTTTTAACATCCTATAAATTACAAAATGTTTGAAGTCACCAGTCAGTCTCACTTTATCCCAGTCCCACTAAAATTTCATAAAAGTAGAACGACATTCAACGATATTCAAATCTTTTTTTTTCTTTTTGGATGTAGTCCACAGCTTTTGTAATTTTTTATACTTTGGTAAAAGTATTTCAAACACCAAAACAATTTCTCTAAGATTTAAAGAATTTTTTTTTTTTTAAAAAATCAGCATTAGGGAAACATTATCTCTGCAAAGATTTCTAGGACAATTCAGAGGCTCATTACTAAAAAGGCCAAGGCTCTTCCAGAAATTTTGATTTAAAAAAATAAGCCTGTATTATGTAAAAGCACCCTCAACAGGGAAGTTTGAAATGATGTGTAAAAATAAAAAAAAAACAAAAGAAGAAAAAGCAAAACTGGCTTAGATCCCAAACTGCCACAAAATGAGATCAGTCTTCTCCTGCCACTTTTTCTGGGTATTCCCTCTCTGTCATCATGTCAGTATTATGGTTATCCTTATAAAAAGAGGAAGTTGAATGTGGTTAATTAACCGAGATGTTTTCATTAGCTCTGACTAGGCAGGTAGGTGATTGGTGGAGAGGGCATGCCAAGCAGGAGTCACCAGAATAAAAATGTCCCTGTCATATTAATGGGAGACTAACTGAAGCAGAATAATAGTGGGTGAGGTAGTGGGTTTCTATTTTTAACTTGCCTTTTACTCACTTTATATTTTCGTTTGTTTTTTCTACTGAACATCATTAAAATACATAAGTATCAGTGTTTTTGTGCTACAATAATAATACCAGTGCAGTCCTGATGAAGCAGAATAGACTTGTTTGTATTTTTAAAAACAATATGTAGTATCTAAGGGTCTTTTAAGCTTTTAAAAATAACCTTTTACTGCACTTATCCTGGAATCATTTATTCTACAAATGGAAAACTGTAAAAGTCAAAGGGATGGCTCCTCCACACCGAGAGAGGGTGTGCATTGGTTGATTCTCGGTCATTTCCCCCTGCAATCACCTCTTCTCTTGATCAGGGCAGCGGCGAGCAGGCAGATGTCGGGATGTGACTGTCAGCGGAGGACTTTGGAGGACTGGTGACCAAGCAGGTGGAAAAAACCTTCAGAATAAACAGATAAATAAGGTGGAAACAAGGCAGCTGCGGATGCAGATAACGACTCAACGCGCACCCATCAGTGTGATTTACAGTCCAGTTGGCAATGGTTTTGCTGGTGGCGGATTAATAAACAGTCATAAAGCTTTGGGAGAACGGCTGTGTGTGTTGCAGGAGGACGAGGGTGAAGGCACTGATAGGAGAAAAAGGAGGCGAGAGGGAGAGTGTAACGGAGAGAGAAGTGAGTAGATAAAGCCAGGATTATGAGTGCACTGCCTTACGACTCGCTGTCGGCTCGGCCGAGTCCCAGCAGACAAGCTTTGGACTGGGAGCATGAGCAGCTAGCTGTGCGACGACTGTCTTCACGGAGTCTTGACTTGCTGACTCCGCCTCCTCTTCCTCGTCGACCCTCTGCCATCCCTTGCTACCTGCTGCCTCCATACCAAGGTCAAGAGGAGCAGCTCAGCCTGCAGCAGCAGCAACAGCAGCATCTCTCCTTGTCCGTGTGCTCAGAAGCCTCCCTGGCGCCCCCTGCTCCTCCACCTGTGGGTGCTGGCCCACCCTGCTGCCATTCCGTGGGAGTCATGCACCTCTTGCGTCTGGGTCTCCTAGCCTTCAGCTGCCTCTTCTGGGCAGCTGGACTGGCTATCTTCACACTGGGCGTGTGGGCTCAAATTTCCCTGGCAGACTACATGATGCTCTCCGCCAACCGCTACCCCAATGCCCCGCTCATCCTTCTGTCCACAGGTGCGGCCATCACAGCATGGGGCTTCCTGGGTTGCCTGGGGGTGGCTGCAAACCTGCCTTGCGTGCTAAGGGCTTACGGCTTCTTTCAGCTTGCTGCACTTGTAGCCGGTTTGGCATCAGGACTCTCGGGCCTCTTCTACCGTGAAGAAATTGCCGGTGGATTTCGCAGCGGTTTACAGCGAGCAGTGGCGGGCTACACAGAGGATGAAGGCCGTGCTGATGCTCTAGACAGCCTTCAGAGGGCTCTGAAGTGTTGTGGAGCTGACGGTTGGCGCGACTGGCTTGTGTCTGACTGGGCTATCCAGCATATGAACTTCCTGCCCATTGAGAACGGCACCTCGGTGTCCTTGCCCGACAGCTGCTGCGTGAGGCGAAAGGGTTGCAAGAATCGGCCTCTTCTGGCAGATGACGGTGACGGTGTGGCTGCCGCGGGGATCCATCCGCATGGCTGCTTCCGCAAAGTCTTCAGCTTGGTCAATGACAATGTCTTCCATATTGCTGCTACTGTGCTGGGGTTAGCCTTCACACAGATTGGAGGCATTGCCCTGGCTTGTCTGTTAGCCAATAAACTGGCACCGAGACAGCATGGACGTGTAGTAGCACATTAATACTTAATTAATAAGGCTAGCTGGTGGATTGGCCATTTGGGTTTAATAGAGTTGGGAAGTTTGAAAACCCCCAGGAATTTGTAGGACTTATATAACACTAAAAGTTACTCAAACATATGACACGTGATTCTTTGACAAAACAGTCAAAGGTCCAAACTTGTGTTCAGAAATCCAGCACATTGCTTAAATTCCTTCACTGTCCTTCTTTACAGCTAGATGAGGGAAGCTACAGATAGATGCCAGGGAAGTCAATATGCTCTTTTTCCTCTTTGCATTGCAAAATCGGGCATTTTCCTGAAAAATTTAATACCTTGGGGCTGAGCACTCTATAGATTACCAAACTGATCATTGTGTAGTTAATATTTACTTTAAAATGAAGTATTACAGGAAAAAATGCATATTGCAACTTTAATGATGTTCTTATATTATCCTTCAGCGGTTTCAGTCAAGTTACTACTTTTGTGCGTCACTTTTGCCTTTGCAGCTGTATTACACTCACTGGCCTCAGCATGAATAATGGAGGTTGTCTTCTCATGTAATGTTTTTTGTGCTACATGCAACAGCGTAGGAACAACTGGGTTTGCGTAACAGACTTCAGATCTCACCCGGTGGCAGTACAGTGAGACATTTTCTCCTTTTTGCTGTATGAATTAATTAAGAAATATTTAAATGATGGCATGAAATAATATACCTCTCTGTGTTACATACTTGATCCTTGGACCTTTTCACCTCTGGCACACCTCAGTCCTAAATGCACAGGAATGTTCACCAGCTGTTTTCCACTTTGATCGTTTAGTCTGGCTGTGCTCACAGATGTTTGTATCTACTTCATTTAGTTTTCCCATCTCAGAGATCACTCTGTGCTGGTTTTGGTGCTTTAAAAAGAGATTAATATTACTGTCTGGTATTTTGTGTTGTTTTTACACCCAGTAGTGCGTACTAATTTCCACTGTGTCGAGAGCTTTGGTTAGAGAGTTTATTCAATTATGACTGCTTTCGATCAGTTTCTTCCAGATGTCACTGTGTTGTTCCAAAGCACATCATTGAAAGGTATGACTAGAAACACGCACTACTGGCATGAAACAACAAGCAACAGCAAAAAGTTGGGTTATATAAACATTTGTCTTGCTCTTCTTCTTAGATTTTTAGCTTAGCATTATACTTGTGAGACATATGCAACCTTATAAAGAAAGTATTTCAATAAGATGAATGTGAATGTGTTTTATTGTACATGTTTTAGTATTACTATGCACTGAAATTATATGAAACCCTTTCAGCCTTCTCATTATGGTGCATCTCCAAATTTCTTCCTTTTTATTGTTCTTATTAATGTAATATATGATAAACGTTCCCTATTTAATAATGCATAACTGGTATATGATTACCAGCTCTGCAAGCAAGCATGACCTACACTGTAAACTATTTATGTAAACAATAAACAAAGAAAACACTTGCCTAAATATGTGATATAATGTTGATTGCCACAGTCTTCTACCCTCGATTATGTTAAATGTATAAATTCTGGTAATGAAGAATTGATGCATAATAAACATGTTGTGAAGCTCTTTGGGGTTCTAATGTGTTTTTCTTTCTCTTTAATGTTGATTTATAGCCTTCATCTTTAATGTGGGAACCTTTTGCATGCATTTTAAAGAGCTATAGAAGCAGCTCTATGTCTTTATTTCGTTGGGAAGGTCATGCTGGAGGTGTGCCAGAGCAGGAAATTCTCATTGCATTGAGAAGTAGATCATGGCTGGGACCTCTGGCCACGTAAATCTGAATTATTGCTAACTGAGTGACATCTCATTTCTGCTGTGCACCTGAGACGATGGTGATTAGATCTGCCCTTGAAGGGAGATAACAGAGTGCAGCATATGCACAGCTGAGGGTGATGAAACAGAGCACCCTGAGCCAGCATTGATTGGTCAATGGAGCACAAAATAATAAATTATGGAAATAGAAATTGTGATCAAGTCTTTCATACTTTACCCCCACATTTACCTTAAAACCAACATCTATGACTGTTAGATGTAGAGAGACTTTAGGCTATGACCTCTGAACAATGACAACCATTTTCATGACCTAATTATGCTATTGATTAGCCTACATTGTGCTCTAATAAGGTTTCTGTCTGATTAGGCTGTGCTTGTTGTATCCTATTTTGCCCGAGGTTAGGCCATGCCTCCACCTCCAGTTTAATCAAACCAAAGAGGAGCTCTGAGAGAGATTTAGACACCTGAATTCAGACAAACGCCAAACTTTTTATGCTCTATTTCTAGTCCATTTGAATTGAATCAAAGGTCTGAACCCAGCATACACGATTTTTTAACGCCATTGCATGAAATCAAAGGCTCATCAGGTACAAAAATAAATGTCTGCAATGTGTGCAAGTTATGCACATAAACACAACATGAAAAGTGGAAAAATAATCCGTAGTCACTGAGCTAAATAATAAAACATTTACTGCTACTACTAATATTAAGCTCAAGTGCTTCAGCCTTGCCACAGGCTACATATTGTGGCACCCCCAAACCTTTAAGATTTTTAACCTACTCAAACAAATGTGGCCTTGGGCTCTTTACCAAGGTGGGTGTGTCCTTTAGCAAGTCTCCTGAATCTGATAACAGGATTCCTCCTCTTTGGTTTTGGTTTTTGGCAGTGCGTTGAGGAATTCTGGAGCCCACCCTATCAGGAGAAATACCTTAGATACAGTTCTGTGAATACATGTAGTGTGAAATCATCACGTAAATGTTTTCACACTGTCGAGATCTATCCATGTCTGCTTTTCCCCCCCACTATTTTAAATCGTTTTGTTGAATTATGAGAAGGGAGGAGGACCGTGTGGTGCTCCAGGTTTTGTTTCGGCTCTCCGCCTCTTTAAGTCTGCACCACATCTGATACTTTGGGCCTTTGTCGTTTGCACCGCAGTGAGTGCTCTGCTCCACATTTTGCTTGGCTGTTCTCACCACACGGGCGCTCACCCGTGGCTACGTAAAAAGCCGCTGCGCACCGCTTCGGAAATGTAGCTTTGCGCGTCCCCGGCGGTCTCCAAAAAATGGACCTAAAATCCGAACTCCTGAAGTCCATCTGGTACGCTTTCACGTCGCTGGACGTGGAGAAGTGCGGGAAAGTTTCCAAGTCGCAGTTAAAGGTAAGGAGAATTTTAGTGCGAGACGTTTTTAAGATCAGGAAACTGAGACCGAGGGGCGTCCGCTGGAGAGAGCACAGAGACAAACACAAACGCTTTATATTCTTGCAGTTTTACTTTGGTCATCACTTCGACTCTGTCTAAAGTCAGAACTCAAACGTAGTGGTGTGTACGTGTGGTGGCATACTGTGCGTGAATTCGTGTTGTAATCAGAGGAACATGAGACACGCAGACAGATTAAAAGCTCGCACTCAAATCCAGATCTTTTCAGACATTAACAGACGTTTAGCCTGTTCAGAGTGGAGGTGAAAGTCCAACCTTATCATGGCCTTGATACCACACAAAATTGTCAGGGTTTCTAAATAAAAGACGAATATTATGTTTTGCCTTCTTTTCCCCTCGGTAGGTTTTATTTTGCCTGTTAACTTGCTTTCCCTCCACTCCCTACATGCCTAACTGACCCCCCCCCCTCTTGGTTAGAAGAATCCAGGGAAATAGCAGAAAGCTGCCCTGACATGCTTACTCACTGGTGACTAGCTGCCTGTGCTTGTGAGCGTTTGTTTGCTGATATGTGAAGAAACAAGGGAGTGTGCGGGAGTTGTGCTTAGTTTTATCCATCCACTTATGCTGTATGTCTGTTTGAATTCTCCAGGTGCTGTCCCACAACTTGTACACAGTGTTGAACATCCCACATGATCCCGTTGCTCTGGAGCAGCATTTCCAGGATGATGATGATGGACCAGTGTCTAATCATGGCTACATGCCCTACCTCAGCAAATACATACTGGATAAGGTAATGTAAAAAATACAATCTATGCAAAGGGTTTTCCTTCAGCTGCAGTTATACTTGTATTTATGTTGTTCAAAACTCTTACGAACACATCACTGAGCAGTACCTTTACCCTCGATCTCATGCTCCTTCATTACCACGATCATTAACTTAAGTTTATGTTTACATTGCGTGCCAGCTGGTCGTGCAGTACTGTGTGCCGATCTGCAGTTGAATGACATTCCCATTTCATGCAGTATTTACTCAGTTTCGAGTAACACTTGCAAAAACCTACAGTACCCGGCTAACTTAAAAAGAAATTCAGAACCGACTAGTTGTTGGTTTTGGACTTATTGAGATGAGGAAAATATAGCCCTTATATCTATTTTACATTTTCCCTTTAATTTAACCTAGCTGTGCCTGAATACTTCCAGCTAGTACTTTATTAACAGTTCAGTCAAACCCCCTGGGTTTTGTTTTGTCAGGTTTTTCTTTGTTTGTAACTATTGTTACATTGCTTACAACCAGAAATGAAGATTACAAAGCGAGATTAGTTAGCAGGCTATCGTGATCTTAAAGTCAGACATTCCAGCGACACAAAGGTCGACTCTCTTTTGACATTATGCTGAGACCGTAACGTGGTCGGGCAGTTTATGTTCAGAGTTTCAGTTTTGAAAGCCCAACATTCTCTGCTGAAGAAATACGTGTTAGCTAGCCTAATAGTCACACTGTGCTTCAGAGCTGCCTTAAACCTTCGGCACAGATTCAACAAGATGCTGGAAACATTCCCCAGAGATTATGGTGACATGATAGCATCACACAGTTGGTGCACATCTCCCATTCCACTACATCACAAAGGTACTTTATTGGATGGAAATCTGGTGGCTGTGGAGGCCATTTAATTCAAGTGAACTCTTTATCATGTTACAGAAACCAGTTTGAGATTATTTGAGCTTCGTGACATGGAGCATGGAAGCATCCATCAGAGGAAGTGTACACTGTGGTCATAAAGGGGTGGATATGGTCAGCAAAAACAAACAAACAAACAAAAAAAACTGTAATTTTTTTTAAGCACACGTTGAATTTGACTATTTACACTTTATGAAAACCTCTCTCAAAAAACAGAAAATGTACTGGCAGAAAATCACTGGGACTTTTTCAATTTTTATAGCGCAGCTGGGTTCTTTTTACAGTGACTCTCAGGTAGGCTGCAATCTTTCAGTGATTCTTAGTTGGTACTCAGGGGTAAAAGTGTGTCAAAAAAGTATTCCCACCACTATTACATCAACAAAAAATACTTGTCACAGCAGAGATCAAAACTCCTCAGACCAGAAAACATTTTCCCAATTATATTTTGTCCTGTTTCGGTGAGCCTGTGTGAATTACAGCCTCAGTTTCCTGTTTTAGCTGATAGAAGTGTGGCCTTCTGCTGCTGTAGCCCATCTATTTCAATGTTTGACTGTTTTGTACATCAGAGATGCTCTTCTCCATACCTTTGTTGTAATGAGTAGTTATTTCAATCACTGTTGAAGCAGTCAAGGGATTTTTTACCACTCAATGTTTTCTCTTTTTCTGACCATTCTCTGTAAACCCCAGAGAATGCTGTGTGGGGAAATCCCAGCAGATCAGCAGTTTTTTGACATAGACTATCTGGCACCAACAATCATGCCATTTAAAGTCACTAAAATCATCTTTCTTCCCCATTCTGATGCTCAGTTTGCACTTCAGTAGGTCGTCTTTACTTAATAATATCTACACGCCTAAATGCATTGATCTGCTGCCATGTGACTGGCTAATTAAATATTTGTGTTAATGAGAAGCCAAACAGGTGTATCTAACAAAATGAGTGCACCTCACTAGCAACATAGCAGTGGAAATGTGTGTCACATTGTCACAGGATTTTCCATGTACTCAGCTGGTGATATTTTTATGCTTGATGCCAATGCTGCTGAAGTCCTTTTTTTACACTGTTAAGAGTTGTAGCTGAGTTATTGTAACTTAATGATCTTCTGAAGCAGTCAGTCTTATTTGCAGCAGCAGTGTTGTGTTTTACTCTTATATTTATATAAACTTTAGAGATCTTTGTAACCCGTTTCTTCTGACTGCAGCACGCAGTGCTCAGTCGAGTCCCATTTTATATAAGTGTGCACAGAGATTGAAGCAGAAAGCGTGAGTTAATCGAGAAAGATGATAACCAGTGTCATGATAAGAAAGCCAGGCAGTGTTGAACTTCCTTCATAACACACCCCTCAGGAAACAAATAATCTTATGTAAAACTGTTTTAAAAAGTGCAATTTTAGTTTCAGTTCAGAGCATTTCCAGTTTTGCATTTCCAGGTCAAAAAGGGGATGTTTGATAAGGAGAAATTTGATGACCTGTGCTGGACAATGACCATGAAGAAGAACTTCAGAAGGGTGCCACAGGGGACACTGCTATCGGAAAGGGACTGCTTCAAGCTCTTCTGTTTATTCAACCTTCTGTCAGAGGACCGATACCCACTGGTGATGATACCAGAGGAGGTAATAGTTATGAAGAATAAGGAGAGTGAAATGTGTTCACTGAGAATTTGTAGAAACACTTAAAGTTGGAGAGGATTTTATTTTAGGCAACTGCTTGAGGCCTGATTCATTAGGGCTTTCTTGAAAAGGCTCAAATCCACAGTGATTATATTTTAAGTCATTTGTATGCTATAAATGGAAAAATGGACACACATTGTACAAAAAGTTAAACAATTCACTTTTGATTTAAAAGAAACAATTTAAGAGAGTTAGAGGAACAAACACCAGCAACGCTTGTAGTTTTTAGACACTGCTATACCCAAATACCCAAAAAGAAATATAATTTGTGTGTGATGACAGAGTTAGGACAGTTTAAAGATTTTCTCAGTAGGAAAATACAAGTGCAAGTAAGTTAGTTAATGAGGCTCTTCCTTCCTGCACTTCCTCCATAATGCTTTTGGTTTCCTGTCGACAGAGATAAAAATAAACGGCTTCTGTAGAAGTCACTCAGTGAGCTCCTCATGAAGAGTGATATCCCAAAACCACAGAATACAATCTGTGTTGAGTCAGTATTTGCATTGTCGGTGCCGTTAATATTTGGTTTTAGCGATGTGCAAAAAGTTTCGTATACAAATATTTGAATGCTTCTAGGTGGAGTATCTCCTCAAGAAAATCTCCACTGCGATGAGCGAGGAGTGGGATGGGAAGCCCATGGAGGACTTACTATCGCAGGATGCTACAGTGTGGGAAGAGGGAATGTCCGTGTGGACCTTCCTGGAGGATATGAGTGCAGGCCGGCTGCTGAGCGTCACCAGCGCTGAGGCCTTCAGCCTGGCTTTAGATGAGGTGTTCCTGGAGATCTATCACAGCGTTCTCAAGAGAGTGAGTTGTGCTGTGTCACTGGAGCCTATTTGACTGCTCCCTTGACATTTTTGTCTTTCTTTGTTCTTCAATTGATCCCTTGTTTTGTAGGGTTACATGTGGAAAAAGGGGCATGTGCGTAGGAATTGGACTGAGCGCTGGTTTGTGCTGAAGCCCTCCTCCATGGCCTACTATGTCAGCGAGGACTTAAAAGACAAGAGAGGGGAGATCCAGCTGGATAGGAACTGTGTCATAGAGGTTAGTGAGGAAAACTCAGCATGTTTAACTCTTCACCAACCAACGCTGTGACTTACATACATTTTTTTGTTTCAGTCTATTCCAGACAGGGAGGGGAAGCGCTGTCTGTTCTGTGTGAAAACCCATAGTAAAACCTACGAGATGAGCGCGCCTGACCAGAAACAGAAAGTGGAGTGGACTCAAGGTGTGTAACTTACAATGTGTGTGCTCATTGGTTTAGTGTGGTTGAAATGTACTGAAGCTTATCATAGTGTATATAAATAATTCCAGGATCTTTCAGATATATTGAGGCCACTTGTCAAACAATCTGTGTTTCATTGGTTGCTAATTATTTGTGTTTCTTTTGCCAATGATTAAGAAAACTTTCAGAAGTCAGCTGAAGCTTATAAAATGTTGACTAAGTCACAGTTACAGCCAGACTCGATAATGCTAAAATAGTTTTCCCTCGATGTTTTGGGTCAGTATCTCCACAATTCATCGTGCCACTTCTATAAGCAGTCACACCTTCAATAAACACTAGTGACTCAGTTCTTTGTCTCCACCATGTTTGACGGAGGACGTTGTCTACATTTCCAAGTTAAACTCAATTTCATCTTTACAATATTTTTCATAACTGTGCAGGCTCTTTTTTATTCTTAGTAATGTTTAACCTGACCTTCCAGTTCTTGAGCGTAACCAGTGCTTTGGACCTTGTTGTAAGCTCTCTGTATTTCCATTCATGAAGGCACCTCTTGATTACAGACTTTAACAGTGATATCTCTACCTATACTCTGATAGGTGTATTTTAGGTTTTCAGCCTAATGATGGCCTCCTTCATTTGCACTGATATCTCTTTGGGTCTCCTCTTTAAAATTACAGATATTATGTCTGCTTTATTTGTCATAAAATAACAAGGGGACTCACTGAAACTGCTTTTTAGCCAATTGGTGTTTTTGAGCATTTGAAAATGGAGGACTGTGTATAAAAATGGCTGTAATTCCTAAAGAGTTAATGCATTATTTTTTCAAAAACCTTTGAATTAAAGGTGAAAGTCTGCACTTCAGTCACGTCTTGATTGTTTAATTTAAAATTTACTGTGGTGTTGGACAGAGATAAAGCACAGAAATGGTCTCTGGTAACTATATAAAAACTGCTTTCAACCATGACTCAGTGCCATTAACTTCCACAAGAAGCATTATAGAATGCAGCTGTCTACGAATGGAGAAAATCAAGGACTTTCTCCTTTTATCAGAAGGAGTTTTAAGAGTTGAGAAAAAAGAAGCAATGACCAAAAACACTGCACAACACTATTAAGCATGGTGCAGGTAGCATCATGATTTTAGGTTATGCAAGTCTCTTAAACAGCTGCAAGAAAAGGTGTGATGGAGGTTGTTGATACTAAATGAGATTTAACTAGTTAGTTACTGCTTCCTGTAATAACAAATTGTGTTTGCCTACGATTGTGACTGAGATAAGGAGCCACATTTCATGAATAATAGGTTCAGACAGCTTGGTAATTTGAAAAGAGGTCACTGACAGAGGGGCACAAAACACCTCTTCTACAAAAAAAGACAAAGAAGTACAAAGTTTGGGTTAAAGTGGACATAACTATTTTTTTTACAGCTCTGCCTTGTAACACTGAGACGCATCTTTTTTTTTTTCATGAAAGAATGCTGCCATGGCTTTCTCATGTAAAAGCAAAGTGTACATGTAGTTCGTATCTTTGCTTTGTTCGTAGGCTGTTCATTCTATTTATAGCAGCAAATGTGGTGTCTGCAAAGATTAATGATAGTGTGGCAGCTGATCCAGGTGATAATGAAGGTGATGATGAGGGTTTGCTAAGATGCAACTCATAGCAAGAAGTCTTTTCTGAGGGAAGCTATAAAAGGAATATATTGTTTTTTTAATTGTTTTAATATATTATTTTCTATAGCAAGGCAACAAAATTGCATTACTATTTTTATGTATTCTTTCACTATTCAGCCATTCAAACTGCCCTCCGTCTTCAGAGTGAGGGAAAGTCTTCCCTTCACCATGAACTCAAACTGAAGAGACGGATCCAGCGGGAAAACAGTCAGCGGGAACGCAGCCGGAGCGCCCGCAGCAGCTGCAGCAGCAGGGGCAGCCAATCTGATGACTCGACTATCCATGAGACAGAGAAGACAGAAAAAGAGAAAGACAAACAGGACTTAGAGATTGAAAACATTATCAAGGTAAGTGAGGGCTATAAGAATCTTTTTTTGTAATATTTATTTAATTACATCATGCACCAAACTATCCATGGTAGTGATTATTTAACTAAGTCATAGTGGCACTGGGCAGCTGCCAGTGCAGTTCATTTTGTCCATTTAAAAAGTACCATGTACACTCACTGGCCACATTTTTGTTAGATACACCTGTTGAGCTGCTCATTAGGTCAAATACCTAATCAGCCTATCACATGGCAGCAGCTCAGTGCATTTAGGCATGTATACATTAATAAGATGACCTGCTGAAGGTCAAAGGTCAAATGGGATTTAAATGACTTTGAACATGCATTGTT
>NC_140542.1:41547473-41581348 GCF_057382185.1 Mchenga conophoros
AGCATATTCGCAGTAATAACATAAGCCTCCCAAACCAAGTAGAGTGGATTTAAATAAACAAAGGATCTCTATGCACGTTACATTTCAGCCCTCACTGAAGTTATCCTAAGGTTTTTAGATCCTTTGGGCATTGTTTTGCCTGGAAGAGTGATCCATAGGCTTATAGAAAATGTGAAAATGTAATCAGTTCTGATTCTAATTGTTTTAATCACACAATATCACTTTGCTGTCACACCTAATACTCTATTTTTTCAAATTCAGACATTAAGTTTTATCTTTCAGGTACCATTCATAGCAATCAGTTTCGTTTTACATAGTCTGTTAACATCTGTATGCTTTATTACCAGTTTGGCTTTTCATTTGACTTAATGGGAAAGCTGTAATGTCAAGGCTGTGTAGATACCAGTGTGTTGAATACAATCAGCTTCAGTTTATCTCTAACAACTATTATTGCTGCGGAGAGGCTTTTGTACGGCTGCAGGCGAATGGTTGCCTGTTACACTGAGTTAAAGTACTTTACATCTAGCAGGAACACGAACGATGACACCCAGGCTGACCCCTCCCTTCTGACCAGTGGGCACACACAAACCACGGCCACACACTTTCCAGCAGCCTATTCACACAACCAGCTCAACCGTCATGTAGTAGTGTGAGCACACACACACTTTCTCCTTTTTGTCCTCCCCTCCATCCCCTTCTCTTTCCTCAGTTAGTTTTCTACCACAAACACTTCACACAGCGCAGCACAATGAGCAGTCTGTGACGGAGGGAAGCCTATGTCTGCATTGTACTGCAGCGCTTTGTCTCTAACCATCATCGCATATCTTTCTCTCTCTCCGTCTTTGTGTGGCTCTGTCCTTCCTGCTATGGTGTGGGCTGCAGACGAGAAATGTGTTGCTCCTCTGAGGCCTATATCCATAGAATTACGATGGATATACGATGCTGAAACACACTACTTTGGCTGAAATTGTACAATAACGACTGAGAGGAGTTAAAGAAGCACATGTTTCACAGAATAGTGTCCAGAAACAGTTGTGAAATGTCAGAACGTTTTGCAGCGCTCTACATATTCATGTCACTCTTTCCTACAATGGATACTCTGTCTGCCTCTTGTCCTTATTATTCCATTGTCATCCACCTCTCCTTCTCTGTATCTATGTTCACATCAAAGTAGCTAACAATAAACTCTTTCTTTCTTTTCCTCCATCTTTGTTCTTTTTTTCCCACTGTCTATCACTCCGAATCAATGTCGACACTAAATCACATGGCTGCCCAAGCGCTCTGTGGCCTCCCAATTTGTCCCTCTCGTCTGTTTCTATTTGTGTTTAATTAGAGGGGGGAAAAAGATGGATAACTGGAGGATGTGTTCTGCTGTAGGGTAATGTGATTGAAATGGTTTTGACTAGCTATTTTGCCCTTTTATGAATATGGCTACTGCTCTTTCAGTATTAGGCAGATTGTAGTTGTTCAGGATGCAGGTGAGCAACTACAGTAAGTCATTGACAAACCTTTTCTTTATCGAAATGATAATGCAGTTCATCTGTTATTTTTGGTCTTTTATAGCAGCGGTCCCCAACCATTCGGACGGGTATGTCCGACAATATTTTCACGGGCCAGCCTTTAAGGTGTTGCAGATAAATAAAACAATATAAAACCAGTACCAGTACCAAAAAAGCGAAGATTTATTCATATAGTGGAAAAGACCCACAGAAACCAAGTTAACGATAAAAATGATTTAAAAAAAAAAAACGCTAAAAACTGATAAAAACCCTGAAAACCATAAATTTCACACCCGAGTCCAACTCTTGTGGACCAACCAAACTACCCACGGACCGATACCGGTTGGGGACCGCTGTTTTATAGGATAATGAAATATACTCCTCATACACCAGAAGGATCATTATAGACCTTTTCATTTATATAAGGGACTGTAAAGCACCACTAAAGTGAAATTACTGTGGATATTCTGCAGTGCCTTTGACTGGCAGCCCAGACTAATGAGGTAACTGGTTCCTCCACTCTGCATGGGAGTTTTTATGAAGTGTCATGCTAAGGAAATTCTTTTTTTAATCACTGTGAACTATGCTGTGTTCATACATGCGGGTGAGACATGAAAGAGGAAACAGAAGAGATGTCTGGATGGTCTCGCATGCGCCTGTGCATATTAGCTTGGTTTGTTTAGTTTCTGGTGAGCGCATCTGTGCCTGTGATCTCAGCACTGTTATTCCAAATAACCGGGTACAGATTCTCAGCGTGTGTTGATGTGAGCGAGTGTGTTTACAGGGCTGTGAATATTCCCTCTTTAAATTCATATTTTCTTTTTTCTTTCCAAATTGATGTTATTCATTTACATGTGTGTGCACATTTACCTTGCTACAGCAGCGTGTGGGGATTTATAGGTGCTACAGTTTCATTAATGTACTCAATTCAAGTTGTGCATTACTGCACGCATGTGTCTGATGTGTGTGTTTTACATGGTTCAGTAAATCTCTCCTCAGTCTCACTGCTCTTCTTTCCCCATGACAACAGTGAGTCATATTTTTCTGAGGCTTACACACAGACACATGCACGCAGTCAAAATGTGGAAATAACGTGTCCGTTTCCTTTTTCCGGGTAAACCAGGAGGCCGAACAGTCAGATAACTTTGTTCAACAAGTTTCATCCTCATACACGGTTCTGTGATCTAGATTAATGTACAAATTTGTTAGTCTTTGTGTGTTTAATGGTTGTGAATATATTCTGACCTTTCTCCATTCATTCAGATGACATGCACATGAAAAGGGAGCCCATTCAAAAAAAAATGTATTCATCTAATTATTTGGGAATGTTATCAGAAAAGCTTAAATAGCCAGTACTGCTGCATTAAATTTATCTAATGAAAACTGAAAGTTTAAAGGTTCCACTGCTACTACTTTTTGTTTCATGTCTAATAACTACCACTATAAATACTGCAGGAACGCGTGTGCGTTTCATATTTAAATTATGATGTCTGATTGTGTTAGGGCTTCGGTTTGCTCAAATAGCACACACATTGGTGTTGCACAATGAAAACAATGAGAAACAATAAATTAAAAAATACCCCAGAGACAATATATGCTGCAATAGATGACTCATTGTTTAACTGGGAGAATTGAAGAAAAAAGATTAGAAGACAATACTGTGCTTAGTCCCGGACTGCTGACAATAAATGTACACATGTAATGAGTAATTATAGTGAATTAAAAATTTGTAAGTCTTTTTTCTATGGGTGACCTTTCTGTCACACTCACAGAGAGAGTCTGAGACAGATGAATGCTGATCCAGAGGGGGGATAGAAGCCAAGGTCACACCGAGGGCACAGAGAGAAAAGTATGTGGTGAGAGTGCATGGTTGAATGACTAATACTGCTGTATAAGTGCATACACAACTGTCTAGGTGTGTTTCAAGCACCTTTCCACTGTACTCTGCTCCAGTTGTTATTTTTTTTAATTTTATTTTAAGCTTATATTAAGCATAAAACATACATCTAACAAAAGGGATGAACCACTGTTATCACTACACACATAACAAACAACTTAGGGGAAAAAAGCTATTTGAAATGGAATCTTTAGGCACTTTGCTACCAGCAACCTGCTCCAAAAACATATAATTTATATAGTTTAATTTATATAGAAGCAATTCACAGCAACAGTTGTCTCAAGGTGCTCAATATTATATGGTAAAGACCCAATAGTATTAGAGAGAAAAACCCAACAACAGCACTCAGAGAGCGAAACTCCACCCAAAGAGTGAGGGCTATAATAAACCTTGCTTTATTATGTATTTATTACCACATGCTGACATCAGCCTGGTTTAATTACAGTATGATGTCCCACAAGGTCTAGTATATTGTTGTGATGTTTGAAGACAATCCATGGAAAATTGTGTATAAAATAAAATTTACTGATTTTCAAATCTTGTGCACATTTGACCTTGGCCCCAATTTTCACTCGAGTTGTCATTGGTATCTACCATCACACAAAATTTGAAAATGATATCTTAAAAACTGTGGACGCTAGACTGATAACAAACAGACAGGGAGGGAAATATGCACAGGTGAGATTATTAAGTCAGACACCATCCATGTTTCTGACCTGTGTGGTGTGACTGATTGCATGTGGGTGAAGTGATTAACATTTTGTAATGTTTTGCAAACTATATTTAGGGTGCACACACGAAAATGATTTTGCAGGAGTAGACATCCACACACACTAGTTTGTTCCCAGCCTGCCTCTGCCTCTACAAAACACCACACACACCGACCCCGGAGACAGAGCTCAGCAATACTAGGTCAAGCTGTCCATATGTCATTAAAAATGGATAACCATTTGACTCACTGAGCCGTGTGTGTGTGGGCGTATGTGTCTATTGCTGTGAAGTGTTTTTTATTGGACTGGCACTGAGGAAATAAGAAAGTCCCTCATTCCCTGATCCATTTTCAGTGAGTCATATTGGCAGGTACGAACAGGAGATTAGACTAATGCGTGGGGGGGAGTAAAAGCGTGTGTTTGTGCGTTTGCGTGTGAGTGTGTGTGTGGATTACACGGACCTGTGGCGACTTAAAGTTAGAGGAAGAGAACCTGAGAAAACAAACAGGAGGTTGAGCCGTTAAATGGAGTTTTGAATATGTGCCCAGGGGGAAAAAAACAGAAAATACAGGTGGGTTGCAGAGAAGATAACTCGGATGAGGAGCAGCCATTAAAGTATGTTAAACTCATATGTACGTGTTTGAGTGTTGTTGGATGCCAATAAGCATTATTAAGATGTAAAATTCTAAGCCCTTTACAGTGTCCAGCAAGGGTTCTAATGATATGAATGTCTCGTTAATTATTACTGTGCAGCCAAAAAACATTTCCTTTATCTTAAGACTAGCATAAAAACGCTTGCTGCTGAGGTGGCTAACATACTGCTTGTCATTTGCATTAATTAGTTGTATACAAAGCACTTTTACATGCGCTCAAGGTCCAAATTATTATCCCCTGAGAGCCAAAATACATTTAAATCTTCCATTCAAGTGAATATTAGAAGGGTGTCAACCACTCTGGAAGGTAAATGCTTGTCATGCATTAAAACAACTGTGCAGAGTCTTTACTTGATTTTGTTGTCTGATGACTGCTCTTTGTATTGGAGTTTGTCACACATGAAGTATGAAGTATGACTTTTATTTCACCCAGAAAGACTCCTGGTCTTTTGATTGACTCGATCTCAGCCTTTTTTTGGTATTGTACTGTAACCATGTAATGGAAGGTAACCAGTCCAATGTACATGTAACTGAAGAAGGCCAATTATATTTTATATGTTTTTAGTATTTAAATAATTGTAAATGACTCAGTGCCCTGTAATCTGTCAAATATAA
This sequence comes from Mchenga conophoros, assembly GCF_057382185.1. Classification (NCBI taxonomy): domain Eukaryota; kingdom Metazoa; phylum Chordata; class Actinopteri; order Cichliformes; family Cichlidae; genus Mchenga; species Mchenga conophoros. The sequence continues at coordinate 41,552,848 of NC_140542.1, forward strand.
TCGCAGGGATATTTGCAAAGTGAATTATTTTCTTATTTCATATATGACCTTTTGATAAATCCAGTTGACAGCCTACATTGTAAAGAAGGATATTAGACATTAAAACACACGTACAAGCATCAGCAATCACATTTTGGTATGCCAAGGGCCGTTTTAGAAGTGAAGCACGGGAACTATATTAGACTGTATTGAGTTTAGCTTGACTGATATTGGTTTTTTAACACTGATACAGATATCAATACCAATACCAATATCCGATACTCTCAGGTCAGCTAGTTGTTTGTGACGTTCCAAATGTTTTTTTTCTTGCTTATAGACAAGTCTCTACTGTTTCCTTTGTACTTTAGTTAACTAATAATAATAATACATTTTATTTGAGGGCACCTTTCAGAAACCCAAGGTCACCTTACAAAAGAAAAAAATAAAAGGGGCAACAGTTATAAAATACGTAAAATAAATTAAAACTGCAAATTAAAATTAAAAGTGTTTTTAGTTTGGTTTTACTTAACCATAACAGCCTTAGATGGTACATTACAGTAGATTTAGTAAACTGCCAATTTTGAAATGGCCAACAGAAGATAAACCATTGACTTTCTGCACTGAGATAAACCACTGTTTGTTTCCTTTGCTCACTGTTAAATTTAATGAACATTCTCTGGGAAGTTTGGGCTGCACTTTTGTTTCAGGCTACGTTCCAGAGGGATCAGCTAGCTACCAGGCCTGCTGCTCTGACGCTTTCATTGCATTGATATTGTCCAAGACTTTCAATAATATAACACAGTTTTTTTTGTGATTCAGTCAAAAACATATGCGGAAAGAAAATGCAAACTATACAATAAAATATGTAAAATAGCACTTACCTTCATAAACGCCGGTTGTTATGGATGAGCCTGGTTATATACTTCAGATAGTTTATGTATATCCCTCTACTCTGTTGCCCACAGTTCAGCTTTAACCTTTATTTATCAGCATAAAAAAGTAAACATAAGAGAGGCAATGCTGGAAAAAGGCTCAGAGGCCACCACTAAAGTACACTCATCACATAGAGGATAGATCCTAGGCTTGGACCTTTGGGACCTTTCCAGAAAAAAAAAAAGAGGATCTAAAAATCCTTGTCACGTACCTGCTTGTAAGCCCAGAATATTGTGGATTTTGTTAGTATTCTACTCACACATTGACCCTCCAAAACCCTTAGGGTTAATTTATTTTGGTGCCAACACTGCAAAGATGGTATGTTTTATCCAAGCTACAGTGGTAATTTTCTTTTGTGTCTGTTACTGAATAGAGGGGATGTGGCTGATTTTCCAAATAATTTCAGTGGACTGTGACAAAACAACAACAACAAAAAAAGAGTCCGCGGTTTTGTAGCTGGCATCAAAATTATAATCAGACTTTTAATTGGACCTTCATGGTGTTTTTTAATGCGCACTGTTTATATTTCTTGACACGTTAATTAATCGTTGCCCACACGGGACCTGAAAGGAAGATTGTGTTTGCTTGCCCTCATTCTGCTCCGTATTATCTTTTCTACTTTCTAAAACATTAGCAATAGCACAATAACAAGATAACAGGCGGAAAAACTAAGCAAAGTGAGAAATGAAAGGGGCAACAGCAGAGTAGCAAGACGGAGACAGTGAAAACAAGAAGCCTGTTCAATCACCGTCTGGAACACACAGCGTCTGCAGGCAGCGCAGCAGGGTCATGCATCTCTCAGCTAAATTTAAATCAAACAGAGTTGTTTTCGAGTTGAAATCAGTGTCTACTGCAAACACTGCACTGCAAAGGAACTTAGGTCTTAAGAAAGAATATTAAAAAAAAATACAGCCTACCTCTTCATTCCTCTAGAACTACGCAAGCTTGTGTCTGTTCTCAGAACAAAAATAACCATTCATTATAATGATCTGAGGGGAAAATCAATCAAATGGATTATGCAACAATCGCTCATGGTTTATATGCAGGATTATGGGAAGCCTTATTTTTCTTCCCAATATGAAGAAAAATATCTAATCTTATGTAATAAAGATAAAACAGCTGACAACACAAAGCTGATCAGTTGGGAGCTTTGTTTCTTTTATCTCAGTCGCAACAATGAAAGTCCACCAACTAGAAACATTGTTAGTTTGAGCACAAATACACAAATTAGAAATTTGTGTATTTATTAAATGACCTGACCGTTTTACCGTATATATTTTGATTAATCATAGCAAGGAAGAGCACTGGTATAACTATTAGCATAAATAACACCCTCAATTCACAACAGCTTTGCTAGTCAGACACAAAATTAGTTATGCTAGGAATGCATAGTACCTGATGCTTAAGGTCCATTTATACTCTGTTCTTGCCCTGGCAAATGTCGCTGTATGACAAAAGCGGCGTCACATCGCCTGGCACAAATCGCACTTTGGTGTTGTTTGGACTGGGTTGAAGACACCAGTGAATAATTTTTATAATATATAAGTACAAAAACATACAGATTATACAGAGGGAGATGTTACAAAATTAGAAAATTTGGAAAAATCCCTGAAAAATAAAAAACGAAACAAAAAAAGCAGCAATTTCTTCACTTCTGGTTTTGACTTCTTCCCCCTCTTGTGTTATCGCCAATGTAAAGGTTTTGTCTGAGCGGTGACACCTGTTGTTTGAGAGAATACTTCAATGAGTCTTGTGCTTTCAGTGCTGGTATAAATGGCACAGAGATGTAAGAACGCCGCCATTTGCTGTGAAACGACCAGTGCAGCGAGCATAAATGGGCCCTTACTCACTAAATGTCCCAAGTTTTGGTGACATACAAGCCAAGAGATCAGTCGATCAGACCCCTAACAACCACATGTTCCTCGGGAAAATGTATGTTCCCCAACCAGTGAATGGTTGCTTGCACTTGCAAGGTGAAATTGGTTGGAAGTAGGCTTCCACTGTATGTTGCAAACTAATTTATCAAATCAGGGTGGGATAGAACAAAGATCCAAACTTTCTTTTTGAAATTTTATTCCAGCATACTATATGTATTTAAATATAAAGATAACCAGACGATACGTATAATCAATAAACTATTTTTTGCACCTTTAAAGTTGGTATTTTTATGGTCTTAAAAATTATACATCAGTGAGTTTCATTTAAAAGTTTTGATCAAAAAATCTGAAATTTTTGGCATCCATCAAAACTGAAAAATACTACATAGCAACATAGTTCAAAGCTGTTTTGTGAAATACAGCAGTCACGATCTGTAATCTACTGATTTGTCTTTGATTTGGGACACAAATACAATCTTTCACTCAGTATTTAGGTATGAACACAAAGCTGACACCACAAAGCAAAGATGAAAACCAGCACAAAAAGACTTTAAAACGATTGCCACAGTGATTCTACTGTAGAAACATGAACAGGTAAAAACAGAGGCTCAACCTGACTGCTTGTCAGTTTGTTACCTGTTGAAGTTCAGGGTCTGGATGCTGGGCTGGGGTTGGCATTCACTCTGCTTTAACATCCCTCTGGGTTCTTGGCTAGCTTAACGTTAGCATCCTGTCTGTGCAAATGCTTGCAAAGAGCCAACTACTACTATGGATTTAGTACATTTTAAGGGCTCACGTTAAGGCACACGTTATGAAACTACAAAGTGCTGTTTATATTTTATGACTTTCATGCCATAGTGAACTTCTAACCTTTTGTGACACACCTTTGAAATATTCAGTTTGTCCTGTGACCCCCGAGCATGTGAAATGTCAGGCAATGATAACAGATTTAGATGGAAAGCACAAAGGCAGACAGCCAGTGAGGTAGGGGAAACCAGAGAGGCAGACAAGCTTTGTCCAAGGCACTGACATTTTAGGGAAGAGAATGTGAAATATTGGCTGACATTTGTGGTAGGGCGAGTGTGTGCACGTGTGTGTGCTTGTGTCCTTGTCGGTGTGCACATACGAAGACAGGAAGCCTGGAAGCAAAGAGAAAGAAAGAGCAATGAGGGAGAAGATACAGCAGACTCGATTGGAGGCAAAGGCATCCTGTTCCTACATGTATGCTGTCTGAAAAATGCAGCTATCGCCCCACTTTGTGCACATATTTTTGACAATTTAAGAGGTTCCTTGTCATGTTCATGGTCCACTGAGTTGTTTGGAAGCTCAAGCAATGTTTGTAGGGATTACAGCTCAGCAGTAAAGCAGAGTACTTCAGTAAGCAGTGCTTTTAAGCTTGTGATATTTTGACATAAAGTTATATTTGCTTTTTACTCTTCTCTTTCAGATACCATCTTGGTAATGTGTAACACTGAGTTACTGTATATTAAGTCCACACTATTATAAAGATAATGACAAGAATCAGTACATTATTTATCAAGAATAAACAGCTGATCAACATGAACTGTATCTAACTTTTAGTTAGTTATAAATATAGTTTGTAGATTGTTTACAAAGGTAGTTACTTAGAGTTATCCTAACGCCTCGTTTACACAGGCCTAAAGATCAACCTGGTTGACCCTCTAACAACCACATGTTGCGAGGGAAAAATGTATACACCCTAACTGATTGGGGAGTGGTTGCTGGAGGGTTTTTGGCAGTTGCAAGGTGTTGCAAATTTTGGTTGGTAGCAGATTAACACAGTCATCTGTAGATTGCACAGAACACACCTACATGTCTGCAAACACTTTGAGCTGTAAAAAGTGTAAAGAAAAAAAAAGATTTTTTTTTTTAAAGTGACACAAACTGAACATGGAGACAGTTAACTTTCAAAGTAAAATGCACACTGTTTAAAACATTATTGGCAGCTGCAAGGGACAGCTTTTACTTTGAAGGCAAGGATATCATCATCTTTGAGGACTTATCATGCATTTATATATTTACTCTGTATAAAATGAGTTTTTAAGTTAATTTCATCTGTGGTGTTTTATACCCTTTTGTGAATAAAAATAGTACTTCAAAGATAGGAGATGAATGTTAACATTTCAGCTATTCAGGATGGCTATTAAAACTAGCTTCTAAAATTAGCTTTCCATAAAATCTAGAATTATAACAAGATAACCCAGAGGACATTGATATTGCTTTGAATTCAATATCCCTATGGCATGATAAATGTAAGAAAACATCCTGACAGGAGAGAAAAAGATGGTCACTGTCCCCTTAACAATGGGACACAACAGCCTTCTCACCTTCTTATAGAAATTACATGCATACAAAATGCAAAACTCTTCCAGGTGCCAAAAGAACAGCTCAAAAAATTGAGTTTTATGATTCATTTTGATGTGTAAGTGGATTAAAAAGCACTTATCCAAATTGAAGTTGAGTGTCGCTTCATGTTCTGCGATGCATGACACTGCATATAACACATTACAATGCAGGAAAGTGCTGCAGGGGTGCCGCAAGGCTTTGTGGGATGTGTGAGAAAACTAGACAGGCTTTTTCTCAAATACCTACAATCTGAAAGGTAAGATTTTGATAGAACCTGACCAACTATATTAATATGTGAAAAAACAAAATTGGTGTAAAAGAGCAGCTGTAATAACTGATTGCTAATACAGGAAACAAGTTAAAATAAACAAGCTTTGTGGTTAATTAAAAACTGTTGAAGCCCTGCAGGCTGTGCTGAAAATGGGGACAGTTGAGCAGGACAGTCAAGGGCAATCCGGTGTAGTCCTCAAAACACGACTGCAACACAAACCAACAGTGGAAAAGAAACAGCCCAGTGCAGTGCAGCATAGCACTGCAGTGAGAAACAGTGAGTCTGTCAAGTGCATTGGCGGTGTTTTGGGAATTTTTTCTTCCTACCTACTGGCAGGTTTGCCTTTCTTTAGGAGATTCTGTATGCTGGCAAGAACAACAAGAAAGTATGTTTCTCTGACAGGGAAGGCAGGGATGGGAAGAGAGAGGGGAAAAAAGGGAGGGAGATATGGAAGAACAACAGAGAGGAAATCTTATGGGGAGGAGAGGAAAGCAAGGAAGAGAGATGCCAAGGTACCCTGCTGTTTTCTTTCTGACTAGAGGGCACCTGCATTTCCTCTCTATATGCTTCTGTTTTATTACACACACATACACACAGCTTTGAATAGTGGTTCGGTGGAAGCTACTGTAACCTGAATTTTTGACTGTAAAAAAAAAAGCACACACAAGTTCGGAGCCAATGATCGCGTTGTTTGATTTCAGTTTTGTGTTTGTACAGGTGAACCTCATGGACAATTCTGATAAGCAAAGGAGTCCTTACAGTCTTGAGATGCCCCAGTATGCTACTTGGAAGAAAAAAGGGTAAAAAATAAGATAAGAACCAGAAAAACACTGGCTCTTGTCTTATCTTACCCTAACCCTCCATATATTGCATTATCACTGCATAAGCTGATATGGAATACTTGTTAGCAAACAGTTTCCTGTTGTATCATCCTGCAGACACTGCAAAATTTCAAATTGCATGGATAGCGACTAAACATACAGTAATGTGCAAAACTATTGAGCCACCCTTATGTATTTATATTTTAGTACAAATGGACCCGACTTTCTTGTAAATTTTAAAGGGATCTTGAGCGATAGTTCTTCAGGGTTTTTGAAAGTCAAAATTCAAAATTTTTGTTAGGACATTAGCTCATTTTTCACTTATTTTCAGTCTAGTCCTTGTACTTGAGCATATTCAGAGGAATGTTTGTTAAGCCACTTTTTACTGTGCATAGAAAATATCTTGATGCATGCTCAATCATCCAGGTAAGCAAATCCCATAAGGTTGATTCTGTTCATCTGGACATAGCATTTTTTTTTAACCACTGAAAACACTACATCCAGATGACAAGAATCAACCTTTTGGGATATGAATAGTAAAGGAAACAGGGATGAATCAGTTTTGTGCTCACACATAGCAAAGAACTAATTTAAAATTGTATCTTTTGGCACTTTTGTTACAAGTACCCTGCAGCAAAACACACCGTTTTTTCTTTAGTTGAATCTATTGAAAATGCTAACTGTCATGTATGTTTCCATGTAATTTTGTATATTTCAATAAATAGTTTCACCCTTTTCCCATCTGTCTTGAAAAATAAAAAACTTATATAGAATTGCACTCTAGTTTTTTCTTACTGTGCTCAGTCTCCCTAAGTGAAATATGTACCTCTTTATCTGCTAAATACTTTGCTGTGTTCACCATCTAGCCGGCTAATTGTCCTTTTGAGATTGTACTACACAGTCGATATTTAGAAGACGCAGTTTAAAAAAACAAACCCCCCCCCAAACAAACGGGTTTTCTTACAATATTTATTCAGCCTTTACCATCATAGCCTCTTAATGGAGATTTTCTTGGTGCACCCGAAAAGGGAAACACCGTTTTTTTCAGAAATGCTTTCATGGGTTGTTTAAGACATTGGGAACAAACAACCAATAGGATCGTCGTGTTTGTGGTGATAATCGAAATCAGCTGCCTTATGCAAGAGGACATGATACTGATGAGAAATTTAATTGAAATAGCAAAGCTGAGCTGTGAAACCAGAACAACAAGAAAGGAGCTGAAAGCTGAAAGGAAGAACTAAAAGGAACTGTGGAGTTTAATGTGTTTGCCATGCCATGTGTGACCATTTACTGCTCTTAACATGCCATTGTGGTTATATATATATATATATATATATATATATATATATATATATATATAATATATATCTGGAGGAAACCAAACAAGTGGATGGCACAACATAGAAGTTCCACCTCATCGGGGCAGGACTTTGCAGTCTATTTACACCTACAGGCCATTGGACACTGTTTCAGTGATGGGGATGTACACATCCTGGACAGGGAGGAATGCTGGTTTGAACGGGGAGTCAAGCAGGCCATTTACGTGAAAAGGGAAAGACCATCTCTGAATCAAGGAGGGGGGCCTAAGGGTACATCTGTCGCCATCTTACAATGCTGCGATTGCCTCTGTGAATGGTACTCATGCCACTGATCAGTGGCCTTTGATCAATGGTTGTTGATTAGTGGTCATGAGAATTTGCATAATTATGATAAAAACCCAGACATCCCAGCCCATTGTTCCTTCAGTGGTGCTAACTTCAGTCGTTATGCAAATGTACTGTTTATAAGTTTGGGGACACCTGCAGTCAGCTGAGACTGAAGAGGCCACTTGGATGAGTGAGGAAACGTTTCTCCCACTGAAAATGCTACGTCCAGATGAACAGAATCAACTTTTGGGAACTGTCATAATAATTTCACACATTTCTCATGTAGTTTCATGAGTCTGTGCTATGAGATATAAAAAAAATGACATCACAAATCCTGAGTTTTGCCCCTTTCTTTCTATGGTCCTTCCCTCGTCCTCTCCTTCTGGGGCAACGGTGCCATTCAGTTTGTCCCTCCATCAGCCTCTATCTATCACTGAGGTCTCTGGCTGCCACAGCTTGCAGTCGAGTGGAACAATCATGAAGTCACACCTCAGGAACAGAACGGGCCCCTCCCGGTCGGCGGTGTCCTTGTGACGCAGCAGGTTAAAGCACAGAATGAATTTTCAGGAGGTTGAGGATTGGAAGCTGGCTTTGTTTGATCCCTTCTTCTCATGCACTATAAGCTCACTTGTTAGAGCAATTAAGCTAAACCCAACCAGCCTATCTAAAAGGATGGTGCTAATTGATGATCAGAACTAGGGACATAAATGTTCCAGTGATGGCAGGAATGACAAGTTCTTGTTTGTTCTCTGAAATAAAGGGGGTAAATTACCCGTTTCAGATTTGGATCTAAGACTCATCATTAAGTTTACCAGCATTATTCGTGAGTGTTGGCATGATGGTTTTATTAGATGCTGTCTCTGTTTCAGAAAGGTTTTCAAAACCCATACTTTTCACGTCTGTGGGCTCTGATTAGCCGTCTGTCAGACTGTTTATTTCCTTCTCTTCACGTCTTTCTGTCTCAGCTGCAGTAAAATTCTAATCATCCTATTCTCAGCTGCTTTTACCTGCAGATTTGCAGCCTCATTCCTTTCTTTCCCTACCTCGTCTTTTCGGCAGCCGTATCTGTCCACACAACTCAGCTTCCCCCTTATTCTTGATTTGCCTCCCTTTTGTCATTGTGAATTTTGTTTCGGTTCAATCACTTCTCTCCCCCTCGCCTCTCTTCCCTCTCCTCTTTTATCACCAGCGAGTATGTCTGCATGTTAGTGTATATATGTGTGTGTATGTGTGCAGGGAGATGGGAGGGGGTGACAATGTGTTCAGCCTTTCAGCCAGTCTGAAGCCAATCAATGGGGGCTTATCAGGGTGCGCTCTGCTCTGCGGCTGTCTGCAGCCAAATCCGGAGGCAGATAGGACTGAGCTGGGTCTGTCTGGGCTGGACTCTACGGGGGGCGGAGGAAGAGGAGAGGCTTAATAAGTGTTTGTGTGTGCGTCAGACGAGGCAGTTCATTCGAATGCATGTGCTGCCGGATGTCACCAAGAAGAGTAGAGGAAAGTGTTTGTGTCAGTCAGGCAGAACATGGGTTTGATCTACAGTCTGTTTATTCTAGACTCAGGTAGATGCAGTGTGCATTACAACACACTGAACGCTGGTGCTGCTAAGCCTGACAAGCTTCATATGGTCCCACAGCATACTTTCAGTGCATGGATGAAAAAAGAAGTCCTTCTGCTTTGACATGTGAAACAAAAAAATGAAAGCTAGCCATGCCGAGATGGTGGATTTAGAGTAAAATGTGCTTAAATTGTTCTTTTTATGTGAAGGAATTATTTGGAAGTATCAGTTATTTCCAGGAGACCTGACATCATCATGAGAATTCTCAAATGAAGGGGGAAAAAAGGAATCTTCTTTCTTTTTACTTCTCTTGAGTTTCTTTTCCAAAACTGGCACTTAAATCAGATGCTACACAATCAACTGTACAATACATATCAGTGCACCAATACCTACTTCTTCACAGCAAGCAAGAAAATATTGGATTAGATTAGATGCAGTAATTCATCAGGTTAACCACCACTGTCCTATACAGCTGACTATGGTGAGAATAGAAGGATGAAATAATATAAATCACTCCTCCTTAACTTTCCAAATCCAAGCAGCATTACTGACCAATTTGAATTGAAAATACAAACAAGCTGTCTGCACTTGTATAAACTATAAAACATATCTGATTGGAATTTAAATGCTGTCATTGGTGCAGTACGTGGATCAGACATGTCCAGTGCCTGGAGTTTGTTTAAAAATCTTTGTTCTTCTTTTTGAAAGTTGATCTAAATGCCTTTGGCTTTAAATAAATGGACAATTTGGCTTGCTTTGCTTCTTTAACAACTTTAACCTCAAGACTCTTTATATAATAAGATAAAATTCTGGTCATTCTAAAGTCATACGTTTCACAAAGGAAGATTATTCACATTTCATTAGCCAATGAGTCTGTCTGGTCAAAAATCTACAGTGTTTGAAAACAAAACAAAACAATGGTGTTTTGAAAAGTCTCATCTGAAGGCATCAAAAGAGGACGTCTCTAAAACATTGCTGATGTCGTGGTAACTATGTCCATCTTTTTCATGGTCTATGGTCCAATAGTGTTTTGCCCTTCAAAGCTTCACATAGATATTGTGGCTAAAATGTTAAATGCAAAGAAGGGCCAGTAGTTATTGTGCGCTGAATGAATGTATGCATGTGTGTGTGTTTCTTTGACTTTGGGGCTGAGACAAGCAGCTAATTGTAAATCTTAGCCATACTGATGGGACAGGGTGAGGCTGAGGTTCTTAGAAACACATAAACACACACAAAACACTTTCACTCCCTGAATTTGTAACACACTTCCCTCCTTCTCCATGCAAAGTGACTCCGCCATCACTGTGGTAATCGCCAAGGCAACAAGTTGCCTTAGCGACTTTTTGTTGTTTTGATTGTGTTTTCCTATTGCCACAGCTTCCTGCTGTTAATTTCCAAAGCAGACTGAGGCAGATTGCTTGAGTCAATTATAAACGTTCGCAATAACAGGCTGTTTCTTGTCTGCACTTTTGATTTACCACCCTGAAACGTTTTATTAAAAGCCAAAGTAATCACTTCAGAAAAATAACCTTGAGATGGAAATGTGATTTTTGCAAGACTGGCTGCTCCCTCGGCATACTGACGTCCACAGGAGACTAATTGGGGTTTTCAATTAAAGGTCTACCGCACCAAATGGCTCCTCCTCCCTTTCTAATTAAAACCTCCAACTGGGTAGTAATTGGATGAGATGGAATGGTGGAGGGGTGGAAGGAGGGGAAAGGAGGCAGATGAAGGGATGGATGGAGTATAGGCTGGGAATGAAGGGAGGCTGTGGCAGGAATTGAGAGAGCCAAGGATGGATGACGGGGGAAGATAATAAAAACTGATATGAGGTCTAGAGGTACAAGATAAAATGGAGAGTGGGAGGGAAGGAGAACTATTACAGGCAAACAGGGTGGCTGATGAAGGGAGAAAGAAGATGTAGGGGGAGGCAGAGAGGAAGGGCGTGATGAAGGGATGGGTGCAATTTGCTTGGATCTCAAAGGAAGGGTGATGGGGGTAGAAGAGGACACAGAGGAGAAAAATCACTAGACTCTAATGATCACTCTGCAGGCTCCAGTGTGTATATGCGTATGTGTGCGGAAGGGTGTTGGGCAGTTTCCATGGCGATAAGTGCCGCTCGTTAGAAACGGTCCATCAAGTAGTCAAGCAGCAGGTGTCCATCTGTGGCCCAGCCCCAGACACAAATATATATCAGTCAATCTGTAATTGGTCACAAGCGCGTTATTAGTGTTACCTGTGCCAGTAACTGTGAAAGGAAAGAGGTGGAATAAAAAAAAAAAAAAGAGAAGCACTGGTGAACACGCTCCTTTCAAGTCATCTGGGCTCTCATTACATAAAGCCCTTTAAGAGAAAAGGGACACTGAGAGTGTGTGTGTGTCTTTGCGCCCAAGTGTGCTAGTTTATAAAGTACAACACTGCATTGCTTGTACACTACTTTTTAGATTCAGGGGATTTAAAACTTCCAATCGTTTTTAGTTGCCATACAATCTCTCAATCTAAGCTCCCTTCAGCTTACTGTGTATCAGTTATGCTTAGCAACTTGTCTCAACTGTGTAGCCATAACCAATAATCAGCATAATGGTTATAGATACACATTCTTACCAATATTAAAACCTTAAAAATTAGAGAAACATAAAAAAATAAAGAGCTAAATTGGTCACTAAAGATAATGACTGTTTGTTCATTCAAACTTCTGGCTACAAATTTCAACTGTATATAAATTTTAATCTCTTATGCATTCCTTCTCGTCACCTATATTGTTACTATTTATCACTTTTTTTGTGGTTAACTGTTAACTTTCTACTCAGACCTATTCAGGTTCACTTCACTTCACTTCATATATATATATATATATATATATATATATATAATATATATATATATATATATATATATTTTATCCACCCCAATATTAAAGTGTCAGTGCCTGTGTCAGTGTCAGTGTCAGTGTCAGTGCCTGTATTTTAGTAGGGGTGTACCCTGCTTCATGCCCATGACAACTGGGATAAGCGATTGACCCTGAGTTGGATTGGAATAACATAGATGGAAGGACTATAAGAGTGTCATGATTCCTAGATTGGATCTTTGTTTTTGTTTTTTTACTTTCTTAATATATATTATTTTTGGCTTTTCTGCTTTCTAGTGTTTGAAGTTTTGATTTGAAAGATTTGTAGACTGAGTGTTGATTCTTGCCCTGAGGTATTACATTACTATAGCGCTTTTCTACTCTGACTGAGAATGACTGAGTGCTTTTTTACTACAAGCCTCATTCATCCGATCATAGATAAAAGCATTTATACAAGCACAATCTGCGCAAGCATTCATACAAGTTTATTTTAATATACCTGAACACCTTGTGCAGCATTTACATGCACATCATGGGCAACTAAGGATTTAACCTTGCCCAAGGATACTTTGACATGCAGACTGGAGAAGCCACCAGACCACCAACCTTCAGAATTGCAGACAATCCACTTTAGCTCCGGAGCCAAAGCCGCTTCTTTCAGTCTCATAATGCTGAGATTTTAGCGGCGTACATATTGCAAGTGATTTGCTCATTGCACATCACTTTGCCGGCTTGTTTGCAACGTTCCAGGCTCCGGTTGCCTAGGTGACCGTCTAATGTATTTACTACCAGATCATATGCCAATCACTCTCATTGGCAGTTGCTTCAAATGCTTGTCTGAAAGTTGAGAAAAGTTAGTTTTGTGTCCCACCCACTTCCTGTTGTCAGGGTTTTTTTTTAAATTTATTAATTTTTTTTCATTTTACACACAGTCGCTTGAATTTATACCGAACTTGAACTGCACTGTATGAGTTCTTGGTACTATTTAGTATTTATGCAGTTTAGAGGGTTCAATATTCTAGGGTTTAATAACTCTAGCTTTGAGTTTTTGGTCCATATTTAGCTTCATCTTACATTTTGAGTTGGTTATTTCAATAGTGTTTAATTCCCTGTGTATTTCCCAGGCTTTTCCCTCCTATGTCATTTTTCTGTGTTCATGCCGTCATCCTCCAGTGCTCCCTTTCATTTCAGTCTTTTTATTTTCACACTCTGTATTTGAGTTCTCTCTTCACCGTTGACTGTGACAAAAGCAAAGAAACGTTTAATAGAAGTATTTATTTATTTATTTATTATTTTTGTTTTAATGCTCATTTTGACAAATGCCAGCAGTCCAAATTTGAAGTCGTGTTGAGCGTAATGCCAGCTTCGGTCTGGCTTGCGTTCCACGAAACAAACACTCCAGAACTTACACAATACAGAAGTCTTTGCCAAGAGCACAATATTTGTCAATGCCGAGAACATTCCAAATATGATTCACTTTTGAGGACTCTGCCACATTAAAACTGACAAAAATGTAACATTTAACGTGCCATCATGTCTTCAGCTTCTCTGTCTTTAACAGCAGGGGGATTCTTGCGAATTTGTATGCAATCCACATTGCCCAACTTGATTTGAAACAAGGACAAAAAAGGGAAAAAAAAGAGACAAATGCAGATTGACACAAGAATACCCATTTCTTCTTACAACCATGTCCTATTATCTTGGCAGTTCCTGAGTGGGTGGACTAGTTATAGTCTGAACTGCCCCCTTTCAAGCGAGATCAGGACGGCCTTGTTATTTGATCCAGCTCAGTAGTATAACAAACAAGAAATCCCAAACATGTTATTTTGCAGTGAGTTGTCGACTCTATTAAAATAAGTGCTTTTGTGCTGCTATTTGAAGCAGCCCGTTTCCCTACCTTAGCCTTTGTGAAGCCGTGCTTTAAGAAATCATATTCTTAGAAAAGACCTCGAACAACACTGAATATCTGGTGAAACTTGTTAAAAAACTAGAGTAAATGCAGTTCATATCTATTTTAATATATAATGTAGTTGTGTACACTACAAGTGCAATTAAAGATGCTCCAAATATTACATTATTATTATTAGACTCATAAACACTACTTGCACAGCACCCAAAGAAACTAACAAGCTCTATCTTCAGTTCATACAACACATTCGGTCCAGTAAACAGCAGTAGCTGTTCTTGCCATGTTCCACACAAAACTACAAATGCTTCTTCCAATCAGAGAACAGTGAACACAGGAAAGAACACAGCTTCTTTGTTGTTTCTGTACCTTCTAAGTATAGAGCAGAAGGATGATTTTTCAAGACTAGTAACAACAATAACACTGTACTGCTGTGCCGATGCAGTGGTGAGAGAACAGCCGAATGCCGTAAACGCATGTCTTTAGGATGATAAAGTATCTACAAGGAGTTGATTTTCTACAACACAATATGATTCCCACTACTTGAGTGTAATTTCAAGCCGTATATTCCAGTTCCAGAGCTCCATACTGAAGGACTAAGATGGTGTGCCTCAAACAATAAATGCAGCAGTTTGTCTTAGTGTGAAGATTTATATTAGGGATCAAAGGGTAAGATGACTGAAGAAAACAAAGTAATTACCTTTCAGAGATATGAGTGTGCTTTCTAAACAATGGTGGTAATTATAGCTGCACGTATTTCGGATTTGCACTTTGCAATCTCAGTGTTCTTTCATGCATGAATGTCTGCTTTAGTTGTTCATGCCTGTGAGAATCCTTACTTTTTAGAGGCACAGTGGATGCTGCAGAAGGGAACCAAACATAAGCATGCCATAAGACAGCTGGACAGAAGAAGACATCAGTACTGATTACAAGACACTGTGAAAACTGCTAAGTCAGCGAAGACAGAGCTGTGTGTATACCTGCTGCTTAAGAGGTAGTGAAGCCAGTAAAATCTAATCCTGTGGGCCTTGTGTGAGAAAGTGCTTTTTTCCCCCTCCAAATGTTTTCAACTCACTGCAACCAAATGATGCGGCAATGTGGATAGAGTCCGTGTTTGATGTGCTGACAATTTTAATACAGCATCCCTTCTACCTATTGTATGCAAGCCTCGATTTATCTTTAAGTCTGGTTAATACATTCAGTGATTTCCCCCGAGAAGTCTAACTGTGAATCAAACAAGGAGTCTGACGGCTTCTGAAAGCAGCATATTATGACTGTGACAAAAAATAATGAGGTAAACACTTAACTTTTGTAACGACACTGGCATCTTTTGCTTATAGGGCATGTTTTTTTGAGCAGTAATTTTGGTCTTTTAACCAATTTACATCTTTTGCTGAAAGCCTTCTGTATCTCACTGTGGTAGGCTCACATTGCTAGGTTGAGATGGCTCATTAAAACTTGATCAGAAGTTACAAAGCAGAGAGTGCAACTTTTTTTGTCCTGTCAGCTGGCATCGTTCTGCCAACAGCTAACTGCTAATGACTCCATCTCAGCTCTCGCCTTGGTGGAGGTTGGTTTTTAATGCTGTGGTGATTCAGTACAATTTGACGCGGTATTCAATTCACTTAGCGCTATTCACCTGGCAGTTATGCTAATTGCTAATTAAGATAAGATAAGATAAGATAACCTTTATTAGTCCCACACGTGGGAAATTTGTTATAAAATTAGTAAGCTTGCCTGGGTGTGTGCCGTTCTGTACACAGGAGGACAGAGGAGCAACAAGGGATGAGCATCAAGAGAAAGTAACTCGTGCATGTAGGCCTGGAGAGCACTGAATCATAGCTGACATTAATAACAAACAGTGAAGACTTCAGCCTACCATTACTCGTGGGAATATGTGGATGGATATTAGCTGAACAGTACTAAATCATAAGATTTGGCATTTATTGCATTTTTATTTTTAACTTTTTTAGAATTCTATTTTTCCAAATATAGTAGCATTTGCTACACAATGATGATTGAACGTATTATGGGTAAAAACCTAATTTACATTGCCAGACTCTACTAGGCCTTTCTAAAACCCTCAGAGGTTCCATGAGTTGTGGCAAGTCATCCAGGTCCTTTACACCAGATATAATTAGATGCAAAGCTTCCAAAACGTTGCATTTTTGTCTTGTACGTTGTTGAGACAACGCCGGTCTCTGCGATTCTTTTGGTCCTGTTAGAGATCACGCTGAGATGTTTCCATGTTTTACACAATCCTTTTATTGCCCATTATTCTTACAGATGCATCTGGAGATCAGCACACTGCATTCCTATGCAGTCCCATGCTAAAGGCTGATCTAAAGAACTCCATACAACAGTTACAGTTATAACCTATGGTCTCCTTCCCCCTACAGGAAACACCCCCACTATGGAAATACACTAGTACAGTGGCCAAGGGTGCTGACACCCTGACCCCCATCTCCTTTTAAGGCAGTGTCCGTTTGCCCTTTGGCTGCCCCTCACCCTCAGTAACTCCTGCTTCCTGCCCTGGGGGTGGGGGTTAATTGTCCTTCTGCCCTGCACTCCAGTTCTTTGTTCCCATTCCAGGCCTATTTTCTAATTTGTATACTTACACCCATTAACCGCAATATTATAATGTTGCAAGCAATCGCAAACTATATTCTTGTTAACTCTGATGTATAATAAGGAATCTATTCTCAACAACGTCCACAGAATATTTCTTAAATATTTTTTTGGATCATCAAGATTTGTGTTTTAGCAAATATGACCCTAAATGTTATTTTTGGTCAGCAGTGGGTTTTACCTCAGAAATCTCCCATTGATGCCATTTTTGCCCAGGCCCTTTCTTATTGCTGAATCATAAAAACTGACCTTAACTGAGGCAAGTGAGGCCTGCAGTTCTTTAGATGTTGTTCTGGTGTTCTTTGAGTCATTGATGGACTCTTGGAGTAATTTTGATAAGTCAGAAACTCCTGGGAAGGGTCAATGCCGTTTCGTTTGTGGACAGTGGATCTCACTCTGGTTTCCTGAAGTCTCAAAGCCTTTGGAATTGTTTTGTAACTCTTTCTATGCTGATAGATGTCAAAGACTTTGTTTCTTATCTTTCTGTGAGTTTCTTTAGATTCTTTGAGATCTTGTAGCCTACTTGACTTTGTGAGTCAAGTCTGTTTAAGTGATCTCTTGGTCTGGCAGTAATTAAGCCTGGGTGTGGATAAGAAAACTGAATGCAGATTTCCAAAAAATGTTGTTAATTCATGATTCAAATACAAAACTGCATGTTGTATTTACTTTGGTTGTCTTTCACTGTTAATTTGTTTAATAATTTGAAACATGTTAGTATAGCAAATATGGAAAACAAACAAAGCAACAACTTTAGCAAAGAACTGTAAATATTCACAAGTTTAACAGTTTACATTAGTTAATAAACTAACCTACCACCTAAGACCTGTGGGAGGAGGTCAGTTAAGGCCACCAGACTGGTAGTATACTGGCAAAAACCCTGGCTTTAGATTAGTACTGGGTCAGTTAACTTTGTGGAAAAGTAAGCAAAAAAACAACAAACTTTTAAATAACTGATTGTTCTGGCAGGAAGCACTCCCTGCAATTCCTTAAAGGGCACTCATTCTTTTTACTACATCGATTAAGTGGTTACCAGCCTGCGAGTAACTAGATTATCAAACAGTGGCAGCTGGCGTGCTGTCGACTCACCAGGTGGAGTCATGCTGCCAAAAGGCATCTCTCACAGCACTGTGAGTCATCGCAGGTATAATTCATGACATTAATAAGCATGAAACTGGAAAAACAAATCAAGCACTTCAGTTTGTAGAACTCGCAGTTCTTCTAAAAATGGTCTATTGAGGCCACCAGATAAACATTTATTACTTCAGCGTTTCTCTAGGCAGAAAACCCCTCGACTGTCACTTACTTCTAAGAGGATTTCCAGAATCTTCTCTTTTTGTCTTGAGACACTTAATGTACAACCTGGAGTCTCTGACATAAACCTGGGGGATATTGGAGGAGTTTTGCCTCTGATCTCTTAATCTTGAATAGGACAGCCTAATTGGCGCTAAACCCAGACAAAGCTCTCATAGTGCCTGCCCCTCTGAACTAACTAAAGATAATTTGCCAAAGGAATGAACATTTCAAGGTAATTTACTTTAGTCCAGCTTGGAGAAATTTTGCCCTGCTCAACAGCTGTTTGTAGTCCAGAGTAAAATCATTTTATGAGCACCTTCAAGCTCAAGTCACTCTGTCTGGCCTAAGTAACAAAAACACCCCCAAAGTTTGAGGATCTTGGGCTTTTGTTTTTATAGCATGAGACTGACAGACATCAGCACTAAGGTGGGCCGTTGTGGTTAACTTTACCCAAATTCATGGATTGAGTTATGTCCAAAAGACTGATGAGGTAAATACAAGTGGTCAAAATGAGTTTTCCCCACAGAAGAACATTAGAGACTAGATAAGGAGTTTAGAGCAGTGTTAGACCGTCATGTAGACTGGGAACTGACTCAAGAGAAAATACACTTACTATGCTCTCCCCCACTCTAACCTGAGTCTGAAGTGACAATCAGTTATCTTATTTTCTAATCACTGATAATCAAATATCACAAATATTACATTTTTTTTTTTATCACCTGTGAGCATCTCTGATGCACACGCAGCACCACATTTGGTTTCATAGTTGTATCTCCACTTTCTACAACTGGATGAATTTTATGAGCACTGCAGAGGAAACATTTCCTGGATGCACAAGAGCAGGAATAGCATGTTTTAAATTGTTTTGTTTTGCACAAGATGTGAAGTCATAATTGACTCTCCTTGTTTTGTGATTTTGGAGTGACTTTTTTTTTTAGTCAAATGATGACATGAGATGATTTGCCTTGATTTGGTTTATATTTTGTAGTGACAGTCACCTTGAAATAGTTTATTATTTTTCAGTAAATACCAAATTTTGAACTGAGGCTTTCTTGGTTTGAAACGACTCTGTAACAATCCATCAAATCTTGGATCGGAGTACAAATTCAGGTATCTCATTGTTTGCTGTGAGCCAAGCCATTATAAACTGCTGATTTAACATGATTTAACAGCTTTGCTTTGATGGAGCACTGAGGCACAATTAAACATTTTAAACTGCATTAAGCAAATGTTCATCACACAAGTAATGTAAGGCAACACATCACTATTTGATTTTAACTCTTCATTAAGAGTTAAGTTCTTTATTTTGTTTCCCCCCAAAAAAAATATGTACTTAGGATATCGGTCCTTTGTGTGCCACATCAAAAGCTTAGACTCTGTAATACCAGATCATGCAACAGTCAGGTGTTAGCTGCATTAGCAGCAGATCATTTAAGGCCTGTAGCGACCATAGATCAGACTTTACCTTTACTGCTTTATAGTTTCTTCCTCCTTGGACCACAGCCAACAAGAAACAACCCTTGCACTTTTGGAGATCCTTTTGACTAAATCAAATGTTGCTGCTGCTGAAAGCTTACACCCATCCATTTCTTCTACATTTAGTATGAAAACCAACACCTCAAACATTTGCTTTTTTTTTTTATCTATAAGCAGATATTATGTTTAGGCACAATGCTGTATGTGTAATGGCACATACAGCATTGTGCCATTGCAATTAATTATTCGAAACAGAAATTTGGTAGAAGCTTGCTTGTTGCTAAGACACACCATCTATCTTTGGCTAAATAAATTGATGCCACTTCAGACAGCTGAAATTGGCCCATATTCCCACTAGATGTTACCATTTCTTGATGTTGTTTCCATACTGTGATTCACTTCCAGCTCTAACTGTAGTGTGATTGCCCTGCACTTACAGTGAAGTGAAACAAAATCCTAGCTATCATTTCAGAATTGTCACTCTTAATGCATCAAGTTGCGCTTATGGCAAATGGCCAGACAATGACAGCTCAATAATAGGTTGTTGCCGTAACCACAGCTCTCTTTATGTTGCTTGATCATTTGACTCATGGCACGTGTGATGTGTGCAGAGTCATATGGTGACACAGAGATGAGGTCTTTTTCTCAAGCACTACGATATGCTGAATGCTGAAATTGAATGTCGGGAGTTGCTGTGAATAAGCTATTAGGAAATGCAGTGCCTAAACACACAGAACCCTTCTGAACAATTTTTAACCCTGTAGTGCCAAGTGTATCATATTTGATACGTGACTTTTTGAGACCTCTGGCTCAGGCATGCTGAATATAAAGCCCGGGGTCCTGAATCAGCCCAGCAAAAACTGGATAACTTGAAAAGATGCCGGTCAGCTGCAGAGCTTAAACAAAACATTGTCAGCTCAAAAGCTTTGAGTTTTGAACAGGTAAAGAAAGGCTGCTTTTTATTTCTCGGTATGTGCTGAGCTTGAGACGTGGAAACTGAAAAAGCTGAACGAGTAGTGCAGAAATTTCCGTGCATATGTGCGCGGGTGTGTGTCTCTTTTGAGTTTTTGGGGCAAAGGTTCATTGCTTCAATGCACACGCATGCATGCACACATACCTCACACACACATGGGAAACAGCAATGCAGAGATCCTTCAATGAGCACATCTCAAGCTCAGCCAAGCATTCACTTCTCCCAGTGACCTAGAAATGAATGGCACGACAAACAAAAGCCACCTCACCAGGTTTATAAATTCTATCATCGGTCAGAAAGTGTGTAACGATAAGAAACAGGTATTTGAAGTTTAAGGAAAACATTCAGAAATGACGCACTTACCGTGGCATTTTTTGAAAAACTCTAATGAGTCATGGGTCCACTTTTTAGTCAAAAGAGAATATCTGCACTTCATTTCAGTTAATTTATCCAGTGCATGCATGTTCAAATATTTATACTCCAGTTAAATTTCAGTGTAGGCTTGAAATATTGTAACGTAATGTCATGCATCCAGCCATCAAACAAACACATATTGCATCTTTTTAACTTTATATGCAATCTTTACATGTTTTTCAAAGACTGTAGCGTCAGTGGGTAAATACTGATGGAGGTAGTCAAGTGCAAATACACAGTATACCTTGATGAAGCTTTTTACATGTGGCAACTACGCCATAGATTGTTATATGAAACTGTTGGGACAATGACATGGCGAAAAAGAGAAATCTATGTGTATGTGTTGAACAAATCTAAGGTTTTAGTGATTAAAGGGAAATATACAAGTGGGTTACCTATGAATGAGACAGACAAAAATCAGCTACAGAATGATGGTGCAGTCTTGTTAGCACGTTGTCTTCTGCAAACATTTGTGCCGTCCTGCATGTTGTACTAATGAGCCGAAGACAAACTGTTTTCACCAACCTTCCTTTTTCATACCTTTATGAACAAATTAATAAATGCTGACAATCAATAATTAAATTCAATGGGAAAAATACAAACTTTTTACCTAAAAGGTGTAAGTTGAAGCTTAAGTTTATCACACCTACACTTTTTATTATACATGAAAACACCAAAGACGATACGATATTAAGAATAAACACTGAACTATGAAAAAAAATTCATATGGTAATTATACTATACCCATTTTTTTATTTGTTTACAACCTCTTTTGATCATTTTGCAAACATTATATAGTGGACAACACAATCTTAATTACAATTTTATAACATTAAGAAAGCGAATGACAGACTTTTTAAAAAGTGAGTCTTTTAAAAAATGTTCTCAGTCAGACCCAGAAAAAAATATCTTTAGCTGAGCAAAGAAGACGATCAAAAGTCAGAGAAACAGAGCGACATAGCATGCCCTGCCTCTCACCCGTGTTAACTTACATCCGGTTGACGTGTCGAGTCACAGAGACTGGAAATGGCTCGGAGATGAGGTTTCGACCCACTGAGTCACATCTTGACTGGTTCTGTCTTATGCATAAACATGATCAACCACAAGTATGTGTGTGATCTAATCTGACTTTGTGTGTGATCGTCTGAGGGAGGGCCTTGGTTTTTCATGAGCATATTAAATGCTTTCTGTGACATAGAAGGGGGGTTTTCTTTTTCAAAATGTGATAGTTTATATTTTCACTTTGCAATGTGATATTTTTCTTTAAGAGAAAACTATGCAGCACTTACCTAAAAGAATAGAAAGAAGAATGAAAACCTCATTTTCTCTCTCATCACTGATTAAAATATCAGTCTATTAGATCTGACACATCATCATATAGCATCACTGTACTTTTTACTCACATTTTTAGAGATTGTAGTGATAATAAAGTTATCTTCAGCACATCGCCTTGGTACTGACTAATCTTTACTATTAGCATATTTATTAAAAATAAGTTTGCCAGGCAGGAAACTGCAGCTCATCAGCAATCCACTTTCGTTAGTTTTCCTCGCTGATGATTTTCTTATGCCCCTGCTTTTCTAATGATGCTTTAACTGGATTTGGTTTAGGAAAAGATTTTTGGGGGATTTAAATCCAGCCCTCCACATTAACCTTGCATGCTGAAAAATTCACATCAAGTGCGTCCATATACGTGACGATTTGGGAATGAGAAACCACCACTCTGTGCATCAAGGCACAGGTGCCAAAGGACTCAGATAATGAGAATCGGCTGCTTCTTTCCTTCTTGTTGACTCCCTCACCAAGAGAAATGACTTTTCCTATTCATATGTAACTCGGTTTCAAATGAACAAACGTATGACATTGCAAGTAAGTGTCATCACACTTACGTGGTGAAAAGATTAAGCTTTGCTCTCTTTAGAAATCTAAACATGTCAGTTAAAAGCTAATGCAATCTTGCCCCTGTGCCTATATTAACAATTATATCACACATCAAGCATCTCATCATGCTAATAATATTTGTTAATTTGCAATTAGGATGATAAGTAGCAACCAGGTGCTGCTAATCCAATCTTGCCAGGAGAAAGCTGCTGAAAGAATACAGCAGCACGACTTAGATTTCCAAAGTTACATGTAAACAAACCACATCAAGACTTCTAGAACACAAATGGGGATCTTTGGCCATAATGTGTCAGTGTGTGAATGTGTGTGTGAATGAGTGGATGACTGGATGTGTAAAGTGCTTTGGGGTCCTTAGGGACTAGTAAAGCGCTATACAAATACAGGCCATTTACCATTTACCATAATGCACAGCATGCCGCTGTGCATTATGGCCAAAGATCATGTGGATGGTCAATGGATGGCCAAGATATATGCATGGCTGTAAAGGTGACAAAATCCGCATATCAACAGAAACACCTCATACCAACTGTCCAGCAGGTGTTTTTATGGGGTGATGATTTGGGCCACAGGATCTGGGCACCTTGCAGTCACTGAGTCAACCATGAACTGCTCTTTATAAACTTTTCTGATTTGAGGCTATTAAAGCTTGACTGAAACTGGGTCATGCAACAATGATCCCCAGCAAATCTACAACAGAATGGCTGAAAAGGAAAAGAACTAAAATGTCATAATGACCAGAAAGTCCATACCTAGTCCATACCTCCTTGCCCCTCATAGGAAGTCATAGCACGCTTTTTTTTTTTTAATTATAATTTGACTGTATCCCATCTGGCATGGGAGTGCCATGGGAATCCCCAGCATCAGGTGAAGGACATGAGTGTGGACAAGAATAAAAGATGTCTGCAATTCCCTTCTATCAGCATTAAGCTAATCAGCTCTTTTTTTGTTCCTAAGGTTCATCCTTTTTTCATATTTATTGTGTGGTTACTGAATGAACAGCATCATTTTAATCCTCTGAATACCCAATGTTTTTTCAAGCAGCTTCCATTTGCTCGCTTGCCAGCTAAGAAAATGTGACCTGTGATGAATAGCCATCCAACTATTTCTCCAGTGAATAAAAATGACTGACGAGCAGTGAACCTTCTTAAATTAGAGTTGGTGACCGCACTCAACTCACCGTTTCTTCTCTTACTAAATCCTGTCCTCCCCATTCTTCAGAGAGTGAAATATTTATCTTGTCTTTTCCACAACGCTGAACAGTAGTTGACTTGTGTTGCTAAATTATGTATTTATTCAACATGAGCTGACACATTTGAACGTTTTTTTTGTTTTGTTTTGACCACTCGGATCAAACTGCTGCCATTAAAATGTATGAGAAGCCAGGGTGCTCAGGGAAGATGAGAAAGAATGGATATGGAGGCAGAAGGCAGAAAGGTATAGAAAGTGAAGGAATT
Source organism: Mchenga conophoros (assembly GCF_057382185.1). Taxonomy (NCBI): domain Eukaryota; kingdom Metazoa; phylum Chordata; class Actinopteri; order Cichliformes; family Cichlidae; genus Mchenga; species Mchenga conophoros. The sequence goes on from NC_140542.1 coordinate 41,577,191, forward strand.
CCTAGATAGATGTAGATACTGTGGAGTTGGATAAACTCAATATATCCTTGCAATCAAATTCCAAAATCTAATTTAGAAAGTTGTCAAATGCCATATTGGTTTAAAGCTCCAATTCCTTTGTGTATGTGTGTGTGTGTGTGGATGTGTGCAGGGTACAAACATCAGTGCATCGTATGGCTGACTGACAAAATCTGCTGATGTCTGTACAAGCCCACTTACAATTGTAATGATAAAAGCTATCATAAAAATAACATCATTTTTCTTATTTATTTGGCAACCTGCAGTTTTGGTAAAGAAAATTATGCATCTGACTAATTTTTCAGGTCAATTTCAAATATATGTTAAGCTTACTAATATACACAAAAGGTTAAGCTTGCAAACTAGAAACTCAAATATTTAAGGTTGGTGTTCTGTTGAGGCTCTCCTGTTATTCCTCTGTGTAAGTTTAGATTCTTCTGTCCTCTGTTCAATCTGTTATTCTAGCAGCTTTGCAATCCAGTGTGTTGGTTTGTATCTTAATGTTTAGCAGTGCAACTTCCCTCAGTGTTCCCAATCTGTTCCTCTCTCTCGTCTTTTTGCTAGCCTCTGTGATGTCTGGTGTTATTCTTCTTGACTCTGTTTAGTATTTTTCTTTTATTTATTTCAGCTTCTACATTGAAAGTTACTTTTATTTCATGCCTTACACCAATTCTACTTTCTCTTTCGTAACTGTTGATTGTCTTCATCTATGTCTCACTCCCTAATGGGCCCAGTGTGTATAAATAGTCCTGCAACCCTCTGTTTGTTAATATTTATCGTTGTGCTTGTTATATTCTTTTTTCTTCTGTTTTTTTTTTTTTTTTTTTTTGGGGGGGGTGTTTTCTGGATTATTTCCATGTACAATATAAAAGATAAATATAGCTACTGTGATGACACAAATTGGTTCCTTAAGACCTGTTTTGCCATCACCATCTTGCCTTGATAGAAAAAAAAAAGGAAATGGGGGAAATTTAGAAAAGATGGTAACTTGAATCCATGGTTGCCATAGCAACCATTCATAAAGCACAACCAGAAAAGCAACCTTACTCTGACTAGATTGCTTGGCTGAAAATCACCCCCCCCCCCCCCCCCCCCTCCCACACCTCCTTTTCTTTCTTTTAATTGATGCCCAGTTACACTAAAGGAAATAAAAAGGAAAATGTAGGGGTGTGTCTGGAATACACACTAAAAGATTCAGGTGAACTTTAAACACTGACCAAACTAAATACAAGGCAGTCTGGTAGGAAATGAGATCTTGGTGAAATGTGCTGCTGTAAAGAAAAGACCTTTTACAACCCAAGACAAGGTGAGAATATCATTTGAAAACCATGTGTTTTCTCCATTAATGAAGATATATATTGATTTACACCAACTGTAAATTACAGTGTTGCCATCTTAAGAAACACAGTTGTTACTTTGAAACAAAACCAAAACTAAAAACTAATAATAAACTTAGATACAAGCAACCCATCACAAACACTGGTAACAATCTTACTCTATTGTCAGTGTGCATTTCTCTCTGAGCTAAAGTTAATTTTACATTTACTGCAACATTGCAAACTAAGTGATCTCCTGCTATCTGTTTGCAGGGAAGATTTAGCTATATCTGAAGCAATAATATAAAGCTATATACCATGTTGTATATGTGGATGGATTGACAAGTAATATCAAATGATCCTGATGTCTGATGTCAGCCACAGCCAGAGGTAAACTGAGAATTTCCCTTACTGGAAGAAAACTGTAGAAACCTTACAAATCTGTAATGTAAACCTACTTATAATGTCACCCTTAAGTGATGTCAGTAGACTGAAACATTATGCGCTGACTTACCACGTGGTTAAAATGATACAGTGTATTATATTTAGTTGCAAAAAAGAGAGGCAAACCAACAATCAAAAGAAAAATAACTAAAATTTTCCAAGTCACAAAATAATCAGTTATTCATTAAACATTTCTGTGTTGCATAACTGTCCTATCAATGTAAACAGTGTAACTATACTTCTTTACCTCATTGTGTTGCATAATCAATCCCCGAATGGGTCCATTAGAGCCTGAAATAGAACTTAAAAAAAAAACTGAAAAGAGATTAAAAACAGTCTGTAAAAACTGGATCAGACCTTCTGCGTGATCATGAAAAGGCTTTGCTACAGTAAGAAACTGAAGGGGAAAAGCATTTGAAGACAGTGACATAATGAGACAACAAAAAGACAGATAAAGGCATTCACACACATCGAACACACACACAGACAGAGTGACTCTCACAGTCAGCCAGGACTGCAGACACTTTAGAAAGTATGTTGCTGATTGAGGCTGATTGAGCCTGAGCAAGTGCACTGGCAGGAGGCCAACTGTTTTGGGGGGGAAATTACCAAGCTGAGTGGCACATCGCCCGTCAGCTTTTCTGGGATGAGAAACCCTCCCGTAATGTAGACACACACACACACACCGCATGAACATGCATTGCAGAGCTTCTTCTGTGAGATGAGGGAGGAGATAGATAGTGGTGGGAGGACAATACATAAAAGCCATCTCAAAGTGAACAAATCCTCTTGCTTTTTACCAGACATTTAATTTCTTGTTGTCTGCCTTGAGAGATAAATGACAGATATTTAGTGGATTTGATTCAAAGTGCAAAATGAGCTGCTGATTTCATAATAATGGACTTCAAATGAGATCTTCTAAATGCATTTTAATTACTTAAAATAATGTTTCAACTGCTTGAGACATTTTAATAATTTGTCTGTGCACCATCAAAGCTCTGTTAGAGTGATTTATTTAGATCAGATTTGAATAGGTGAGTTGTGTTCTCCTTTCTCTCTTCCTGTTCAATGTCACAACAACCTGCTGTTTTTAGCAAACTGAAAGACATCTACCTTCCCTACATCTCTCCAGCCCCTAGCTTTGTTTTGACATGAGACTGCGTTACATAAAGAGCAAAAATGAAAGCGACCACCTCCTCACAACAGTGGGAGTGATCCACGTCCTCTTGGGGACTGAGCAAAGACGTCTTGGTTGGTGGTTCTGGAAGCTTTCTGGCATCGCCGTGTGTTCCAACACGACAGCTAATTCTGTTACAGGAGGCATAAACAGTTCTGTTCTTATCGCAAACACAGACCCGGGACGTCGGCTGCTATCGTCAGCATTGTATAACACTTTGGATGCAACAGACAAAGAAAAGGCAACAGAGAGAAGAGAGGGAGAGAGGGTGTGTAGGATGTGTTGCAGCACAGTGATACATCACTGATGAATATTTTAAATGGTCCCCTGTTATGTGAAGAGGAAGAAAAATGAAGACAGCTTTTGCTGGAGTACAGCAGTAGTAGGAGGATCTTACAGAAATCAGAACATGGGGACACAAAGTTTGTGAGTTACCCCAAGTAGCGGGAGAGTTTGGAGTAATTATTTCCCTATTTCCTAATAGTGTATTCCTACACTTCAAGCTGTGTGCCCAACTCCATCCATCGCAAAATTTCAAACAGTGCTAAAAATAAGGTGAGTGGCTGACTGAGAAGGAGTTGTTGTAGGCCACTGATAAATAGAGAGCAACACAGAATACCAAGGCACCTGTGGCACAGTGGGCTCATTTGAGGTAAAAGACTTTCCCCTTCAAGAATTCCCTGAAGCGGACATTAGGGTGGTGGAGGACCTTGGCTCTCCTTTGCCATATCAATTTAAGCTGTTGGCTCCGGGCCCATTCATGCCCGAAGCCAAAACTCTCTGAGGTGAGGCAGTGCATTTGCAAGAGAAGAGCTGATTAAGTCGAGGGATTGTCCATCTTCTGCCACTGCTGAGCCAAAAGATAGAATGACAAAGTGCTGGAAACATAGATGTGACAGCATCACGCAGTTGGTGCAGATTTGTCAGCTACACACATACGTAATGCAAACTCCCTGTTCCTCTACATCCCAAAGTGTTACACTGAACTCATTGTTATGTTCAAGAAGCCGGTTTGAGATGATTTGAGCTTTGTGACACGCCATATTATCCTGCTGGAAGCAGCCACAAGAAGATGGGCATGGCCAACAGCAATATTCAGGTAGGCTGTGGTGTTTCAGCAATGCTGAGTTGTAGCAAGGGGCCCAAAGTCTCGCAAGCCAAAAGTGTGCCACTTGAATGTACACAGCATAAACTGAAGTTTAA
>NC_140542.1:41581448-41615389 GCF_057382185.1 Mchenga conophoros
ACAAATCACACGCGGAAACGTCGATACTAACAAAAAGCGAGCCGTTTGAAAAGGCTGGTGAAAATAATACAAAACAAAACGTTAAAGGCAAAAGAACATGAAACTGAAGAATAACCTAAACTGGGAAAACTAACATAAAGCAAACAAACTGGGAACACGGGGAGACGCGGAAGGTTAACAGACAATCTGACGGACCGAAAGACGGCTAAACACCTAAATACACACGAGGGTGACGAGGGAAAAGGAAACACGGGAACGCAGCTGGGACGAATGAACGTGAAGACAAGACAGGAGGAAGCAATCTGAACACACAGAATGTGGGACGCAAGACTGTCAAAATAAAACAGGAAGCACGGGGACAAAGACACGCAGGCTTGTAATAACATCAGGGAAATAGAAACGGGAGGCAGAGCACGGACATAACTAAGAAACAAATACAGAGAACCTGATGGCCTGCTGACATGAAGGGAGAAAAAGACATCACTGAGACACACAGAGGACGAGGGAGTTGTGGACACGGGGACCTGACTTACAGACTGCACACACAACACCAAAACCAACATAGGGGGGAAGCAGACACAAGGACACACACATGAACAGAGACAGGGACACAGTGGACAAAGACACGAGGGGAACCTAATAAACAAGGAATTAAACTGTTCATAAGTAAATTCAGAGACGTAATAAGAATGAAATCTTAACTAACCAGTTACCCAAAAATAATCATAATAATAAACACAACAGACACCAAAACACAAGAAAACACTGGGTCACATGACCCAGACCCTGAACATGCTAAAAGGTTCCTACAGAATCAACCCTAAACTCTTGCATTAGCCTATAATATGCTGCTAATCCAGCATGCTTTACTGAGATCATGTGCGAAACACTTTATAGACAGAGAGTTACACCGCAGCCAAGTTTTAGGCTGTGTGTAGATTCCATTAAACCACTGAGGGAAATCATACTGCGCTGTCTCTTTATTTATGCCTATAAATGTTTGTCTTCATGAATGCCAGCGGTAGAGTGAAATGTAATGTGTGTTGATGGAGTTCATGTCACGGTGGTGGAACGGACTCGGGCGCAGACTGAGAAAGCACGGTTCAACAATACTTTATTAATCCTGGATATTAATACTGGATCTAAGCGCAGCCTTTGATACAGTAGACCACGCTATTCTTTTAAACAGACTGAAACACATGGTGGGCCTCTCTGGTGCTGTACACAGCTGGTTCACTTCCTATCTCTCTGACAGAACTTTTATGGTGAGTATGGATACATGCTCCTCTAAGATCCATAAAATGACATGTGGTGTGCCTCAAGGGTCGGTTCTAGGCCCTGTACTTTTTAATTTGTATATGCTCCCTCTCGGCGGTGTCATCAGGAGGCATGGAGTGAACTTCCACAGTTACGCTGATGACACGCAGCTGTATATCTCCGTGTCTCCTGATGACACCAGACAAATGGATGCCCTCTTTAACTGTATCTTGGATATAAGATCTTGGATGGCAGAAAACTTTTACAACTTAACCAGGACAAAACTGAAGTTTTAATTGTCGGTCCTGAGGCTCAGAGAGAGAAACTCTTGTCTAAATTAGAGGCATTTTCACTATGTCCTTCGCTACAAGTGAAAAACCTGGGTGTTATTTTTGACTCTGAGCTTGGTTTTATCCCACATATTAAACATGTAACTAAAATTGGATTTTATCATCTAAAAAATATAGCCAGAGTCCGCCCTATTCTCTCTCAGGCCAACACGGAGATGCTGATGCATGCTTTTATTACCAGTCGCATTGATTACTGTAATGCCCTGCTCTCTGGTCTTCCTAAGAAGAATATTTCAACTTTACAACTCTTGCAAAACTCGGCAGCTCGTGTGCTGATGAAGACCAGAGGGCGGGCCCACATTACACCGGTTTTAGAATCGCTGCACTGGCTCCCCGTGTGTTTCAGGATCGATTTTAAAGTTCTTTTATTGGTTTTTAAATGTCTTAATGGTCTTGGGCCTTCTTATCTCTCAGATCTGCTTTTACCATTGAAGGAAACTGTTTCCAGGCCTACTCCGTGGATCGGCTTCCTCCGAGGCGTGGACGTCTATCAGCAGAGAATGTACCTTCACCTATCAGCAGAGAATGTCCCTTAGTCTGTAACACAGTCAAATATATTCTCAAGTAATATTCAAGCATGCCATTCAGCGTGTTAGTACGAGCAGCTCGGGAGCAGCTTGGGAGAACAAGAAAACAGAGACTGCTTTAGATTGTCTTCCCAAAGTGACTCAACTTTATTCACAAGTACAACAGTTTATATAGAGGGTAAAATTCATGAGACAGCAGATTATCAGTTTAAACCAGTACAGACCAAGATAAGGCAGCGTCTTCCTGCCCTTGGGTGAAGAAGCATCCTTTGTGTAGTTTATTAGTTCAGCTACAATTGTGATTATCTCAGCGACCATATTTTCAAGGCACAAAACGAAGAGTTCTTACATTAGTGAAATCTGAAACAAACCATTTGGCCTTCAACAGGCGTCTAAAAGATTAAGAAACTAATGTAGCTGAGGGAGTGATCTCTGTGGTATTTCAACCTTGTACCAGCCTGTGATTCTCACACATCAATTCTTGGGTCAAAGAGAAAAATAACTAAAACAAAGGGGCCTTATTGAATGACAGAGTTTTCCTGCATAATGTCACTATAAAACAATATCCAGTAAATGCTACCATGGTACTAAAATACCTAACAACCATACGAACCCTTGCGGACCCTGAGGTCCTCTGGTACTGGCCTTTTGATTGTCCCTAAAGTCAGGACACATACTCACGGAGAGGCAGCTTTTCAGTGGTATGGTCCTCGTCTGTGGAACAGCCTGCCGGAGGAGCTCAGGGCCGCAGAGAACGTACATGTTTTTAAGAACAGGCTCAAGACCCACTTTTTAATTTAGCTTTTACTTAGCGTTTATTTATTTTATGCTTATTTATTCTATCCTGTTATTCTATTATTAATTTAGGATTTACCTAATATTTGTTTGATTTTATTCTTATTCATTTTTTAATCTTCTTATTCTATTTATATTTATATTGTATCCTGTTCTTATTTATTTTATCATTTTACCCTATATATATTGTATTGCGTCATATCTCCAGTGTTTCCTCGGAGGGCGCTCTCTGCACCGGGGCTGTTATTGACCGTGGCTGCTGGGTCTCTCGGGTCCTCTCAGCCTGGCTGGGGGCTCCTTTGCCTCCCTCCTGCTGTGTGCCCAGCCTGGAGGCTGCGGTCTGTGACCGGCTCCCGGTGCAGACGGCTCCCTGTTATAGTGTTTCCTCACTTGGCTCATGCGAGCCCAGCCCAATTTTTACTCTTTAAGTGTGCGCGTGTGTGTATGTGTGTGTGGGTGGGGGGATATATGTGTATTGAGAGTGTGGGGAGTGAGTTGGAGGGTGGGGTGGGCTGCTTTTAACTATGTAAAGCACTTTGTGCTACATTTTCTCTGTATGAAAAGTGCTTTATAAATAAAGATTGATTGATTGATTGATTGATAATCCCACTGGTGCGCTATGTACACGTGAAGGGGGGGAAACACCAGGGTCCCGGGGATCAATAGGCTGGGGAAACACTTCTTCGCACTTGCTCCGCTCCCTGTCCAAACAATCTCCACACAAGCAGCCCACTCATGCTCACGGGGTCCAGGGGTCACAAAAGGGCTGATCCAGGTAAACCTATTAACACAGACGAGGGTAAGTCGGAGGCAAGCACGGGAACAACAGAATCGCAATGAAGCCAGGCAATGCTAACGAGAGTTACTCAATATTCCAGCGACGAGTAGCTTAAGAAGAGCTGCAAACCACCGGAGATCAGCTGCAGGTGCGTGGGCCAAGGGCGGGAGCCCATTCAGAGCTCCGCCCAGGCAGACAGGTAGGAGAGAGAGAGAGCGCAAGGCCACACTGTGGCCACACTGGGCTGGCCGGGGAGGCACAGGGACCAGGACAGTTCAGTCCTGTTTTTGTTTTATCTATGAAAAGGCTCCAGTCCAGTGAAAGGGTAAGTAAGGTCAGGTATCCTTTATTGATCCTTGCAGGGGAGCTCGTTCTCTCCATTTATTCCATCAGCCCGTCCTAAATGTTAAGAATAGTGGAGTCATCATGGAGCACCTCAGGGCCTTGTGCCTTGGTCAATAACAAAGTGACATTAGGATTAACCTGAAGAGCCTCGCTGTGAGGCTATAGTGAATTTTTTATCACTGCCTCCATCAAGGAGGTTTTTTTCAGTTTGTGTTCGTGTCATTCTGTCTGCAAACACACAAAAAGGTCAACTTATAACTTATAACTTAGAAACTATGACTCTTACAAGTGAAGTGTGCATTGTCAACATATAGAAAGCACCATATAAAGATTTAAAATATTATAGCACCAACTCCATAACCAAGAAGGCCCAACAGCATTTCTACTTCCTGCTGAAGCTGAGAACAGCCCATCTCCCTCCACCCAGTCTCACCACCTTCTACAGAGGGACATCATCACCGTCTGGCTTGGTAACTGCAACGTATCGGATCGCAGTACCCTACAATGGATGGTGAGAGCAGCTGAGAAAATCATTGGAGCCTCCCTCCATCACAGACACTTATCACACCCTCTGCATCCTGCTGCCTTCTGGCAAGAGATACAGGAGCATCCGGTGACCCGAATGACACACACACGCTTTCATGCACCAAGTGAATTTTTGCACAATACTCAGTCTTTTGCATATTTCTATTGCACTGTTGTGTCTGTATCGTTCTGTCTGGTGTTGCACTGTCTTTGTTTTGGTTTTTTGCAGTTTTTGACATTGCACTTTATGTCGTCCTGTGTTGATTGTCTGTTATAAGTCATCTGTAGCACCGTGGTCTGAAAGGAACGTTGTCTCGTTTCACTGTGCACTGTAGCACTGCACATGGTTGGAATGTCAATAAAGCTGCTTGCCTTATAGAAGTTTGCACTCTCAGCGTGATCCTTGTTTTATATCAAACAGCTGTTTTAAATGTTCATTGCAATGAATGTGGCAGGTGTAGTCTGCTCTGAGCGTGTTGAGAGAATAGCTAACAGCTCATGTTTGTGCAGTTTTGTTTCTTACAAGCTATGTGAATGAAATAAAGTAGCTTTCAGTTTCTTTAATGACACAAAATGTAATGCAAATAGATAAATAACATTAGAGTCTTGTAGCATAGAGGCTTTTTGTATATAAGACAATGGCTACAAAAGTAATGTATATTGATAGTTTCAGGATTTTATTTTATTTTATTTTATTTTTTTATTTTTTATTTTTGTCAACATATTATTTACATGAAATTGTGGGATCTTTTTGACTGTAATTAAAAAAAAAAAATCAAGCAAATGCAGTAAGACCTACGAGGCCGATGGGTCTCTTATAAATCTCATAATGAACCACATTCTGCTTTTCAACTCCAACACAACAGCTGTTTTTCTGAAGCTGCCTCTTTCTCCTCTCCGACATGTCGCATTAACATCTGTGTCAGTAAAATATGTTCCTACAATTTCCTCAGGTTGATTGACAGTGCTCTGATGAATGAGTGTTCAGAGAGCAATCGTTGTGAACTCAAACACTCTGCATAAACAGCATTTACAGCACAGCCTGGGAGTGTCGACCTATGACAACGGATGGAAAAAAAAAGGCACTTTGTCCATACAAGGAGGCTGGAAATTAATAAGTTCTCCTTTCCTTTTCAGCCTCTTGCATTTAGTCACTAGGATGATGAAATTGTTAAAAAAATATCCAGGCTGATGATATGAAAATGTAAAGGTTAATTTTAGCTGGTTTTAGAGAAAAGTGTGAATTTTGCAGATTTGTTTTTAGATGTATTTGCCATCTGAAGTTCCTGCAACTCGTCTGAATGAATAATATCCCAAATGATAAACGTACAGTAAAAAGAGAACATTGCATTAAAATGGGTAAGCCGCACCTGCTGAGAAGAGTCTGTTTTAGTAATGAATGAAAGCTTAGGTAGGATATTGACATTGGACATGAAGGACATTGTCATGGCAATAAGGAAAGGTGGTTATTTTCAGCTCTCATGAGACAGGAAGACGAAGGAGTTACAGTAAAGTAAACATAAGTGTACTGTACGTGTGCGGCTGTGTTTGTGGGGAGGCGTCTGTTCTACATCCAAGTCAACAACAGCAGCCTGTGGGGTTAAAAACGTGACCTTTAACCTGATCTGTGTGTCTATCCCTGTCTTCCCATTTCCCTGCTGTTTCAAACCTCAAACGAGGTCTAATTCTATCGAGTAATGTCTAAAATAAACACTTAACAGAGCTAAGACTGCTTTCTGTTTATATCACACTAAACGTTGCACCCATCTACACTAGCTAGGAACATTTATAAACTTATCTACCATCATAATTAAAAATCCCATGTCACTGTTGTTCAAAGCATAATTTACCCCACTGAGATCATAAGCTGACCAAACGAGGAAGCTCTTTACCGTGCATGGAGGGTTTCACCCAAAATCCAGCACCCTGAGACAGCAAACAGCCATGTACATCAGGAAGATGGCTGCAATTAACTACATGCTTAATGAATACTTCAGACAGCAGAAACCTGAGAAAGGAGAGGAGCAGGGAGAAGAACCATCATGGAAGGAGATGAAGTGGCAACATCCAGAAGTCCAAAGCTGGACTGAAAGACACCACAGAGGCACTAATCATGGCAGCACAGGAACAAGCTCTGAGCACAAGATCCACAGAGGCTGGGGTCCATCACACCAGGTAAGACCCCAGGTACAGGCTGTGTAAAGATGCCCCCGAGACAATCCAGCACATAACACTTGTAGTGGATGATGTGTGTGCAGCTACCAGCCGAGAGCTGCAGCAGCGGAATGAATAAAGATGTCTCAAAACTGTGATCTGGATCCGCTGTGTCTCATTCACACCACACAACTATTCAGAGGAGACTGTGTGAATCAGGCCTTTATGGTCAAACAGCTGCTAAGAAACCACGACTAAGGAAAAGCAACAAGCAAAAGAGATTTGTTTGGGCCAAGAAACACAAAGAATACACATTAGACCAGTGGAAATCTGTGCTTTGGTCTGATGACTCCAAATTTGAGATCTTTGGCTCCACCTGCCGTGTCTTTGTGCGACACAGAAAAGGTGAAAGGATGCATGGTTCCCACTGTGAAGCACGGAGGAGGAGGAGTGTCCTGTTGGAGATTGTTGAATCAATCCCCAACAGTGGTGACACTGTTTGGGGATTGATTCAAAATTGAAAGACACATGAACCAGCAGGGCTACCACAGCATCCTGCAGCGACACGCCATCCCATCATTTATTTTTCAACAGGACAATGACCCCAAACACACCTCCAGGCTGTGTGAGGCCTATTTGACCAAGAAGGAGAGTGATGGAGTGGCCTGGCCTCCACAGTCACCTGACCTAAACCCAGTGGAGATGGTTTGGGATGAGATGAAGCGCAGAGTGAAGGCCAAAGGTCCAACAAGTGCTCAGCATCTCTGGGAACTCCTTCAAGACTGCTGGAAAACCATTTAAGGCGACGACCTCATGAAGCTCATCGAGAGGACGCCAAGAGAGAGCAAAGCAGTAATCACAGCAAAGGGCGTATATTTCAAAGAATCTGAAACTTAAAACATGTTCTCAGTTATTTCAAACTTTTTTATTTACTACATAATTCATTATGTGTTCATTCACAGTTTTGATGCCTTTCAGAGAGAATCTACGACGTAAATAGTCATGAAAATAAAAACAACATTAAACCCATTAACCATTAGCTGCAAACTTTTGACTGGTAGTGTGTGTATATATATAGATATATATCTGTATATATACCTATTGATTTGTCATGGTAAAAATAAAAGCTAGTCTGCTACCAAATTAGCTGATTTCAGTGTTTATGTTATTCTGGGGGGAAAAGCACGCTGCATCAATCTTGTGTCTCTGGTGGTCAGACCAGACACCATTATGCTATAATGGTAGTGTTATTGGAGGAGGGGATGATGAGGAAGATTAAGATGACCATCTGTTGCCTGACAGTCAGCTCAGATCAGCATGTGGATGTACTGACTGCTACGAAGCTTATGCTGAAATGACTAGAAATGGGAGCTAAATGTGTAAAGAAAAAAAGTGTGTATAGATAGATAGATAGATAGATAGATAGATAGATAGATAGATAGATAGATAGATAGATAGATAGATAGATAGATAGATAGATAGATAGATAGATAGATAGATGATACTGTATGTACCAGCAAAATACTGTGAGGCAGCCAACAGGGAGGCTGGGGTTTGCATAAAAAAGATCTAATCCTCACTCACTGACTGAATAGAAGAAATGAATTATTGAATAACTGAATGAATCAGCGTATTGCTGAGTTAACCTTGAGGTCTCTTACTTTTTTTCAAAGGTCTTTAGAAAAGCAATCATTGCTTTACTTTGATTAGAGCAAAAAGATCTTAATTTTAAGACTAACAGCTACAACGTTAACATAATACATACAAAATGTCTGTTACACAAACTTCTCATTAAAATAAAGTCTGATTTCTTGAGCTATAACTACACAAAGCTGGACTTGTGGCATGTTTAACTTAAAGTCACTATATTGTACAATATTCATGTTTAATACATCAGTTTTGTGGGCGTTTTATTTTGCTCCATTTCACTAATCATAAATTAAGCAAAGTGGACTTTAACAAGTATCTGCATGTGCTTCCAAGTCTGACCTCATTTGTCATTCACATTTTATATAACTAGTCCCAAAGTCTTTAATTCATGTTTAGCTTTTGACCTGATATGAGTGATTACTGCATACTTCCTGCCCCATTCAGCGCCTCATGCCAATCTGTTGTCTCTTAATCCAGCCCCTTTACTTCTTTCTATATCCATCTTTGTCTTTTTAAGACCCAAACTCTTCTTCCGATTCTCAGCTTAATCCTCAGTTTTGATTTCCATCTCAGTCGCTGCACAGTTAATCCTTCTTTTCATGCCCCTTCATTCCTCCCGCTCTTTAGGTCAACCTGCTTCTTCTACAAATCCAGTTAGGAAAAAGTTTGAACTCTGTGTCAAAATGAGAATAAAAATCCCCAAAGTGCAACAATTTGCAAACCTCATACAGCCACATTTTATTCACAGAAGAACATAATAAACATATCAAATACAAAATGAGAAAATGTACCACTTAGGGAAAGATTTTAGCTTATTTGAGTTTCATGACAGCAACACCACGGCGTAGCATTCCCTCTTCTTCAAACAGCTGTCCAGAAACGTCCGGTAACCATGGAGACCAGCTTCTGGACTTTTGTGATGTTGGCTCCATTGTTGTCTGATAGACGATTCTAACTGCTCAACATTCCTGGGTCTTCTTTGATGTAACATCTGGAGTGCAAGCAAGTCACCTAAGCACCCACACTCTTCTACTATGAAGCTGTGCTGTTGTACTAGATGCAGAATGCAGTTTAACATTGTCTCACTAAAATGTGCGAGAGCTTCGCTTGAAAAGAAATAGTCTGTATGGTAGTACATGTTGCTCTATACCACAGGTGTCCAACTCCAGGCCTCGAGGGCCGGAGTCCTGCAGGTTTTAGACGTGTGCTTGATCCAACACAGCTGATTTAAACGGCTAAATGACCTCAACATGTCCTGAAGTTCTCCAGAGGCCTGGGAATGAACTAATCGTGTGATTCAGGTGTGTTGACCCAGGGTGAGATCTAAACCTGCAGGACACCCGCCCTCGAGGCCTGGAGTTGCCCACCCCTGCTCTATACCTTTCAGCAATGATGGTACACTAAAGCACCTGCATGCTATCAGAGATGCAGGTTTTGAACTGAGAGCTGATAACAAAGGACACAGTTTCACTCCTCTTTAGTCTGGAGGACAAATTTCACATTTTTATTCTGACCACAGCAGTTTTCATTTTTAAATTCTGGCCTAAAGTTTTCTGGCTCTTGTTCACAGATATCTTCATCCTAGCAGAGCTTTAACCTACATTTGTGGATGACACAGTGAACTGTGTTCACAGACTGAGATTGGAAGTGATCCCAAACCCAGGCACTGATTTCCACGTGATGACAGAACCGTGACTCTTTGAAATGCATCCTTAGGCCCCCTCATAAGGAGCCGATTGATGCATCAAGAAATGTTATGTTGACAAATATTATTCTGCAATTTGTAAACGTAGTTGTGAACCCCCGTCCATCTTTACTTCTGAGAAAATCATACACTTGTTATACCTAATCTTGTTATTGATTAACCCAATTATCTGCAACCTTTCCCTCCAGCTCTTTCCTTATAGTACTACTAACCTTTCCAGCTTTTTGTTGCCCGTCTCAACTTTCTGAGATTTGTTAATTCCATCAAAGTCAAAGTCAAAGTGTTTGTGGTATACTGACCACTCTAAATGTCCTGCAGAGCCACTGACTCTACAAACTGGCCCAGATTTGACTAATCAGTTTACAGGTGTACAGTTTGAACATGATGCTTGTGTCAAACTAAGTAGGTCGTTCCAATCAAATAAGGATCTATTTTTGGTGCATATAAAAGTTGCTGTTGCAGAAAAAAAGGCAAACCTGAAATATACAAAACTCCTTTGTAATGGTAACATAATCTCACTGGATAGTTTTTACTTCAAAGAAGCTTCCCAGTGATCTGAATAGTTTTTATCTCACAGTTAATGCTTCTATAATACTCATTTCTAGAGATGAATAACCGGTGTGCTTTTTCAGATTTGCTCCTGTAAATGGTGCGAACTGTAGCGAGCTGTACCGCTCTAAGGTCAAAACTTGAGCTTATGAAAGGTCAGGGTTATATCGTTTTATCAGTTGGTTACTTGCTGACATGAGCTCAGAGACAGTTGTTGAGTGCGTTTATGCATTTCAACCTGGGACAGACAATACCGAGGATGTAACTGTCCTCAAAAGAAAAGGTCCAAAAACTTCTTGTTTGTTACACACTGGTCATATTCAAGGAGCTGCAGCCGAGACGGTTGGATGATAATTGAACATGCTGGCGTTTTAATTCAGCATTTAAAGTTCCCTCCATGCTGCTGGATGTTGCTGTTTATGGAGTTTTTCTGTTATAAAAAGACTCTGTTGTTAAATGCTTTAACAATTCAGCCCAAACCATCAATGAATGTTTGATGTAAAATCTGATCAGTCTATTTTTATTAATGGGCTGTGTGACCGAGGCCTTTAAGGTAGCACTTATTAAATCATTACTATCATTTGACTCAGCTGACTTAAAGAACTTTAAGAGGCAGTTTGGATTGCTACCTTAAATGATACTAAATTACCAGGACTCAATGATGATTTAGATCTTTCGCCATTTCTCTGATTGAGCAATTTTTTTATATGTTGTGCAGTTGTCATATTGGTATTGGGATATATTTATTTATTTATTATATGCTGCCTTAAATAGGAGCAATGACCTGCTGTTTGTTTGTGTGTTTTTCATGAATGTAACTGTCCATTGTTCTATATTTATTAGGGCTGTCATGTTAACGTGTCACGATTAACGCAATTAAAGGTTTTTTTGTTTTTTTAATGAGAGACATTAGTTTACAATGACAATACAATCTGTTCCCCTCACATATTTGTTAGTTTTTCTTACATGAACAGATACAATAATACACACACACGCGCTTAAATAAAATTGAAAAAACAAACAAACAAACAAAACAAAACCTAAGAAGAAACCCAAAACAAACACAAACAACAAACCCCAAAACACACACACACAAAAAAAGGGGGGGGGGGGGTGATATTAATCAGCTGGTAGAGCCAATTAAAGTTTTTAGTGCAATCAACCCGTCTGGAGCGCAGGACGGACAAACTTTGGACAAACTAACCGAAATGAGTTGACAGAGGAATTTCTGGGATTTTGAGTCATTCTGCGCTGAAGATGGGTTGATTGTGTTAAAAATTGTAATTGCGTTAATCATGACATCGCCGCATTAACACGTTAATGTTGACAGCCCTAATATCTATATATTATATATTTTTTGACGGTTTGTTTGTTTTTTAGGTATAGCATTGATGTATTATTATTTTTGCCTATATACATAATTTGAAGAATTAAGTACTATCGGTAATCATCTCCCTTTATTTAGTTATTTATTTATTTGTTTAGATAAATAACAGCAAACCTTTTCAACAACATAATTAGATTCAGTGTTAGTTATTGGTAGAGTCTTTGTGTGTTAACACACAGCACATCACAGCAATTACAGGAAATGGTGAATACGTCTCATTTCAGTAAAGCTGATGGAGTGTCTCTACCTGCCTCCCTTCTCATTAAATCCTTTGAAAGGACATTATTTGTGGTAATGAGCAATGCTGCTGCAAAAATACAGTTTGCAGTTTAATTTTGCCCAAAACAAAGAAGAAACATTTCAGGGTTTTTTCTTCAAAGTATTAAATGTTTTAATGTGGTACGACTCCCTCCATTTGGTACTTTACTCATACTGTAACTAATACGCTTTTATAGCCTCGGAGGGTCAACAGCAAGTCTGAATAATCTCCTGATGTTGGGGTTTATCTCTCAGGAGTGCCTTTGACCCTCATCTGTTATTTATTCCAGTTATATCTTAGCTTCATTGTCCTATTTGTGGGATGCTTTTATGAGTATTTTAAGCTCTGGCAGCCAACCAAATTCCCCTCCAGAGAGCAGAGCTGAAGTTGAAGTTAGGGGCTCCAGACAGAATGGCATCAAAACATAAATAAATAAATAAAAAAGAGAGAATGTGGCTGCATTTAAAAGGCCATCAGAGACCAGTGGACTATCTGGAGAAAAACAGGACCAAGCTCAGCTGCGAGATGAAATCAGTCAACATTTTCCAAACTCTCACCAAAGGGAGAGCAGCTTTCTCTGACCTCTTATTGGGTCGTGCTGTTAGCTGTAGTTTCCCCACATTAGTGAGAGAAAGCAGTGCTTAGTAGCACTCAACCTGCCTGTGCAGAGCTGAATTACATTTAATGGGAGAGGAAGATGCAGACAGCCTCACCTTCTACTGTACACAGACGCTGTCCTACATCACCACATACCAAGTCGGAATAAAAAAACAAACTTAAGGCAAGTTGGTATATAGACATATTTTTATATGCATACAGGCAGTGGGCTCTTAGCCCTCTACTTTGGTCCAGACTGAAATATTTCAGCTCCTGGATGGATTTCTTTGAAAATACCATCACAAATCCCTCTGTTTGTTCAGGCAGTGGACATCCTAACGAGGACAGAATGCACAATGCTCCAAACCTCTGCAGCTCTCAGTTAGCATGTAAAATGCTGTACACAACAGTACAGTTAGAAAAAGACTGAACAAGTGTGGCTTGTTTGCAAAGCTTAGCGGTAAAACCCTCTTCTGTCTAAAAAGAACTTGGCAGCAACGAATCACAAGACTTCTGGAACAATGTCCTTGGGGTGGACAATGCTGAAGTTGAGCACCACGTCTGGAGAAAACCAAACAGGATATCAGCACAAACACTTCATCGTACCTGCTGTCACTGAGTTTGACCATAAACTCCTCTTTGTACCCGAAGTATTCTCAGTCCAGGCCTCACCTTTTCACTCACTGTGTGTTAACAGACCTCTCTGCACTGATTCATACTTCTTATTAATCTCTGTCTCTCTTCCACAGCATGTCTTTATCCTGTCTTCCTTCTCTCTTCTCAACCAATCACAGCAGATGGCCCCGCCCCTCCCTGAGCCTGGTTCTGTCAGAGGTTTCTTCCTGTTAAAAGGGAGTTTTTCCTTCCCACTGTGGCCAAAGTGCTGCTCATAGGGGGTCATATGATTGTTGGGCTTTTCTCTGTATGTATTATTGTAGGATCTACCTTACATTTTAAAGCATGTTGAAGCGACTGTTGTTGTGAGTTGGGGCTGTATAAATAAATGGCCTGCATTTGTATAGCACTTTACACTACATTCAGTCCTTCACACACTGGTGATGGCAAGCTACAGCTGCCCTGGAGCGCACTGACAGAGGCGACGCCCTCTGACCACCACCAGTAGGCAAACATGGAGTTAGTATCTCGCCCAAGGATATTTGGCATGCAGCCGGGAGGCAGCCTGGGATCGAACCACCGACCTTCTGATTAGTGGCTGACCTGCTCTGCCACCTGCCACCCCATAAATAAAACTGAATTGAACTGAACTCAACTGAAATGCTGAAGCAGGACCTCAAGAGATCTGTGCATAAACAAAGGGCCTCAAAGCTCAATAAACTGAAGCAACGTTATAAAGACAGGTGGTCCAAAACTCCTCGCCAACATTATGAGAGACTGATAAGCTGTACAGGCTATTGTTGCTAAAGGTGGCTCTACAATTTAAATTATGTTAGGATGGGAAGTTTGTTTCTTTTTCCCACCTGTAGGTCTGGACTCAGTCTGGTTAACAGTTACATTAGCACCGTTATTGCTTTAAACCTGTAATGTGTAACATGGTTAATCACGGGGTGGCTGTAGCTCAGGTGGCAGAGCAGGTCAGCCACTAATCAGAAGGTCGGTGGTTCGATCCCAGGCTGCATCCTGGCTGCATGCCAAATATCCTTGGGCAAGACACTAACCCCGTGTTTGCCTACTGGTGGTGGTCAGAGGGCCCGGTGGCGCCTGTGTCCGGCAGCCTCGCCTCTGTCAGTGCGCCCCAGGGCAGCTGTGGCTACAATGTAGCTGCCATCACCAGTGTGTGAATGGGTGGATGACTGGATGTAGTGTAAAGCGCTTTGGGGTCCTATGGACTAGAAAAGCGCTATACAAATGCAGGCCATTTACTAAATACCACATGTTAGCTGGATGTTGTCTTTGCTGACTAAGATTCGCTAGGTTTCTTCTTCAGTAAAGTTCACAATGGCTGTCTGGTCAGTTGGTGAAGAGGGGATATATTTTTTAAATGTCTAAATTATTGGGAATAAATAATTCCACTATGATGGTCATTATCTAGTAGAAACAACTGCAAGTAACGCTGTTCTTACAGACTCTCAAAGAAGGCGTGAAATTATTTCTTTAGAGGTAATGTGCTTTTCCAGAGAAGACAGTTTAAATAAGTTTAACAGTTAATCATACTTCTTATGAATTCAGTTCCTTTGGTTACTGTTTGAACAGTGAATACAAATAGTTATTTGATTCATTTATTCATATGTGTGTGTGTGTGTGTGTGTGTGTGTGTGTGTACATACAGTGTCTCAAATTAATGTGTCATCTAATTACAGAGTTTCAAAATAGCTTACAGCAAAGACAGAATCAATTTAAAAACTCTGTGTATGGTGGAAAAGATGGATGTTTCAGATGAGCTCTGTGATGGTGATGTTGGGGAAATTTTAATGGAACAAGAATGAAAAAGGCTGACTGAGACTTTTAGTAACTCCCATGATGACAATACTGTTGAAGAGTGAACCCCCCCCCAAAAAAACCAAAAGCCTAATAATCAAGTGCAAAGCAGTTAGCACAGCACTGAAAATCTGAACAAGGCTCGTGTAACTGAGCTCGTGGGACAGGAGACAGAGAAGCACGACTGAAGAAATAAAAATCAGAAACCATGCACGAGTGCTCAAGTCCTTCCTTGAGCGCCACAGAGTAACACACTTTGTGTTAAATAACAACTGCTGATATAGAGCCCCCTCTTGTGGTAATCATCTAGAAATGCAGGAGCTCATCAGCACCTATAGCTTTCACAAATTCTTTAAATTAAGTTTCTGGTTTTTCCATCATCCACTTGTCTAAAATCTCTGACGACAGCAGAGGATTAGATGGTCAACTCTGTGAATTCACACACGACTGGCAGCACAAGGACAGATTTAACCTGAAGGTCGTCCACTTACTGAAAATATGGATATAAAATGATAAGTTCACCGCACTTTGTCTTGAGTTTTAATGATATAACAAGTTCTCAGTCTTACTCCAACAGGAATGGCTGTTTATTTACCGTTTCTATATCTCGAGGACGTCAGCTGGAAGAGGAAATTTTACGAGGGTTTGTAAGATAAATGTCTTGCATACGTCTCTTCCCCCCCCAAATCTTTTTAATTTATCTTTTTTTCATGCTTGTACGGTTTATTTATTTATTTATTAATGAGACCGGGGGCTTTTTTCTTGTAAATAAATCACAGGAAATCATGCAGCAGTGTTTCCAGCAGTATTGGCCTTTTAATAACAACAATAAAAACAGTCCAGAAACCACTGTGGTTCTTAGCCAGAGCTAGCACATACAGTAGTAGGCCAGAAAAAGGAACAATACAATCTGTAAATACACATAATTGAATATAACAACTAAATCCATGTCGAAAAAACGGTTGAATGAAAATAACTGAGGTCTACTTGTTTCTCTGTTCGAAAGCCGCTCTGTAACCACAACTTTCCTCATCTGTGTTAATGCATCCGTATGAAGCAGGGACACTAATGCTGGAGAATCCACCCTGGTCCTTAGATCAGCAGCTAGCAGGACAGCTCAACTGCACATTTACTGAAAAGCACGAAAATCTGATGGGTTTAAACGATATCGTATGAAGACACGATTTATTTTTGCAAAAATGTCTGGAAAAGTCCAGTTTGAAACTAACTTACCATAAGGTCATAGAAAAAACAGGGGTCAAACTAAAAAGATAACATGATTCAAAACCTGGAATTTCATTAAGGTATCAGCTGGGATAAAGTCTCAAAAACCTGAAACTTTACTCGAAAAAACAAAAACTAAACTCTCCCTGTTTCAAGCCATTAGCCCATGTGGTGCAAAGAAGAAAACATGGATGGTACATTCGGTTGAAATTCTAGACTTCATTGGCCTCTAACCGTGCAAATATCTCGTCTAGTCCAAGAGAACGAAACCAGCTCCAACCTTCAAGTTTTAAGTGAACGTCTGGTCCACTGTCACTCATACGTTAGCTTTATTAACATGTCGTAGAACATGCACATGACTGCGAGTGTGACGCTGCTGGGGAGTCCAGCATAAAACAAATGGTTAAAACTGTCATTCAGTTTAAAATGGCCATCTAGCATTAAGGCCACTCCATGTAGGATTAAAGGTCCTTCCTATTGGTCCAGGCTGATGTAACACTTGTTTCTTCAGTCAACATTAAGTGTTCAGTCGCTTCTTTAAAGGGAGGGGTCTCGGAAAAAAAGCCTCTGAAGGTGGTAGCTGTAGAAAGCTGAAACAACCCTAAGTGTACAGGTCAGTAGGGGGCCACGTCAGTAGTTCTTGAAAATTTGCGAGTCTAAAAAACAAATCTACTGAGCTACAAGACTGTAATTGAACTCCAAAAGTGACCGAAAGTCCCAAAAGACAGCTGCTCAGCTTTCAGTCGGGCAGGCAGACGGGCAGTTAGGGCTCCCTGGAAAACAGATGGCCAGGTTGTGTTAGCTTATGTAACTGGCCGTCAGTGAAAAAGGCCATCTGACACACTCGGACAGACCATCACGTGTAACCAGGCGAGCAAGTCAGTGAGCGAAGGCGGCCGATAATCGGTCGTTCAGTCGTTGAGACGACGGTCGCACAGCTCCTTGTAGATTCTCTTGCGAATGCGAGGCATGTCGTCCTGGCTGAACAGCAGCGGCTGCTTCACGGAGAGGCGGCGGCAGTACTGGCAAACAGAAAGACGGACAGTGGTGAGGTTTTTCCTCTGTGTTATTCGCCCTCCAGTGAGGGCCAACAAATCAAATTTGTGTAGAAACCCAAGGCAGGAGAAACACTCTATATCTATTTTATTTGCTTTTCTGCCAGGGAGTCGTGAAAGAGATGCATAATCTCACCTCAAGGACGAATACCCCACAGTCGCTGTCGTTTTTCTGCTGAGGAATACCCTGAGGAATAAATCACAGTCAACACTACAAGCTGCAGCTTTTGGGCTGAACTGTTTGCATATATTTCAGCTTTATTTACATGCATGCCACTTTATAATTTGACTTAGGACATACAAAGTGAAAGATTTACGTACAAAAAAAATAAGCAAACTTCAACTTTCCTGAACTACTCTGGGCAAAATAAATAATCTTCCCTGTTTTAAAGGAGCAAAGGTAAGTGGGTGTGTGTTTACACAGGTCTGGGATCAGAGTTACCTTGATTATAGTAATCTTCCAGCCTTTCTGGAAAGCTGTCTGTTTCTTCTCTCTTGCTTCAGACTGAAGGTACTTCATAATGTTCTGATGGGAGGTCACACAGACAGAACCGCTACAGTGATTACGGTGCAGAGATGTAGCATTACAGCACAAGCATGTATTTTAGTACATCTAAAATTCTGCGAGACAGCAAGGTCGGAAACTACATTTATGTAAATGTTCAGGGAACAGAAGATGCTGTGGATTACACAGGTCTGCAACCAAAAAGCTGCATAGGATTTTTTGACAGTTTCTTATAGACGTTTACTCACTGAAGCCGGGAAAAATATTGGGAATACATGGGAACATGGGAATAGAGCAGCTGCAGAGAATTCAGCATTAATGAATCAATGGTACAGAAGAGGAAGCAAGAAGAATGAGATGAGTAAAATTTGATTCATCTGACTGCTTTGTTTCACTTAATGTGCCTTAGGGCCCGAAAAAATACGGTATCCAATGATGATTTCTTACATTAATTCAATATTTCTAAGAGCCAGACTCAAGAGAAATACACACAGAAAATGTGAGGAATAGAGGGGGGTCAGTAGGAGGGGGAGGGGACAGTGTGTTTGGCAAAAGGAGCTCAGATGATCGTGTCCACAAAGCAAAAGTTAAGGAAATTATGCCTAGTTAATTGTAATAAAATATGGATTCTTTTTCCATCACTGTTGTGCTTTTTCTTCTCTTCAATGTAGACTCCTCCTGTTTTTATTGAACCCAATAATTTATTTGTCTAAGGAGCAGAAAAACTGGATTCCTGAGATTCCTGCCTCGTTCTCTGAAACTGAGAAAATACGACACAAAACAACATCAACATGCGCGGAGTTGCTCACATCTGTGGTGTGTCTGAACACGATGCCTTGGCTGTCATAGTAGCTGATGGTTTTGGTCGCCATGGTGACCGTGACGAGGGACCAGTGGATTTCTAAATGGATGGGAATTAGCAACAGCCACTTGGAGAACAAGTCGACCTGAAACGACCACACACAGAGTCAGAAAGGAGCGCACTACAGGTCAACAATCGTCAATTAACAATCAGCAATATAACAAACAAAACTCAAATTCTATGATGTAGTTACAGGTTTGAGAGTCAAATGTATCTGAATCACTGTCATTGTTTACATTTCCAATAATACACGAGGTGAAAGCAATCGTTCAAGCCACACATTTGTGTTTTTGTCACGCTGTGTTCTCTGAGGTTCTGGAGCATACTGGTTTGCACCTGACGTGCAAAAGATCCCAGTTGGATTCTGGGAGATGTGTGCCCAGCCTCGTTGTGTTGTTTATGATGGAGAAATGGTTCTGCAGCTTTTATATTTTTACATAACATTTACTCACTGATGCCAGTTAGATATTAAAAAGTAGTTAGGACAAGGACATAAAAATAAGAAAACCCCTCAGCAGAGATGGGCAGTAATGCGTTACTGTAATCCGATTACTTTTAACAAGTAAGGAGTAAAGTAAGGGATTACTATTTCAAAAAAGTAATTAGATTACTGTTACTTTCCTATAAGCACGCTGCATTACTAAACCATGATTCTGTTTATGAGCGTGTCTCATCACAGTGATGTAAGCACCCCCGGATCCCCCACTGACATGACCGCTGTGGACAAACCTCCACCCGCCCCACTCCTGCTAAACAGGTGACTATAGATTTAAGAGTGACAGGACTCAGAGCTGCTGAATCTGTGATTTTATTCATTTTTACTGTGTTTTACTTGCATCTATTTGAAAGAGTGTAAACACAAAACATTATTTTATCTTATGTGCTGGAATGTACAGAAAATAGGTTTAAATGTTAATGAAATTTCTTCCAGTCAGAGAATGGTGCATATAATTTAATTTTTGTTTGATGCATAAAGTTAAAAGATTAAAACTGATAAAAAAAAAGAGGCTTTTTCCATTTGATTCAGTTTTATATGATGGATTGTGCAGAATAAATAGAATTGGGCTGAAAGGTCTATTTCTCTATTACATATTCAGGTTGTGTATCATGTTTTTAAAAAGTAATAAAGTAACTAATTACTTTTAAAAATAAGTAATCAGTAGAGTAACTGGATTACTTTCTTGGAGAAGTAATCTGTAATTAGTAACTAATTACTAATTTTAAGTAACTTGACCAACACTGCTCCTCAGTTTCACTTTAAGAGTGCAGTGTTCCACCTTTTCTGGAAACCAGGCTGTGGTTTGTATTTAGATGATGGTTCTCAGCAGGAGCACACAGACGCCACAGAAACATTTCCAGTAACTGAACCTAGTTTTCTGCAGCTTCCAGTAAAAACTGATTCCAGTGAAGCCAAATGTCCTTACTTTCTTAGTCCATCTCTTCACGCCATCGTAACCTTTGGCCACAAGCTGCTTGTGGAAAAAGCTGTTGAAAAAATGAACCTAAGAAAAAGAAACAGTAACTTTTTTTTGAATATCTAGATTCTCAAAAATAACCAGTGAATATTTTTTTAATCAAGCATAACCCTACAAACACACCCAGTCTTACCTTGTGCTCCGTAGCCTCCATAATGAGTTCTCCATACATGTTGATAATCTGACGAAAAGGTAACGTGATATCAGTACTGAAGGTGTAACACAGTTACAGCATCACTAACATTTTAAAAAAATTAAATTAAATTAAAATACTGTATTCCTCTCTTTACCTGATCATTGAGCCAATTCTGTTCCTCCAGTGTGCCGAGGTCCTCCAGCCTTAGTGTGTGTTTATTATACATGACCATGAAGCCTGCAACAGGAGCAGAAGACAGCCCCGACTTGTACCGAGACATCTCCCTTTTGATGTCCAACCCACTAAAACAGACACACGGAGAGAAAGGAATGTTAATCGAACTTCTGTATATGAGGTTCATCTGTTTATTTTACCTTTAATGACAGTCTGAGAGAATAACGCTGAAAAAGACAACAGAAACTTCTAGAAGACGGATGCTAACGTAAGCAGCTCTGCTTCCACACCGATTTGTCTAAATCCTGTTGGAGCAATAAAGCATTATTCAAACAGGGATGGTTTGCCATCAGCATGTTGAGTCTTGAGCCAGTCCTCATTTCTTTATATGAAAATGGACGCAGAGATTCATTGAAACATATGCCAACATCAATGGAAATATAGACAAATCCAGAGTTTGTACAGTTCTAACAAGCTTGTGAGTCAATATTTGGTAAAAGAAAGCAGAAGTAAGCAGTCAATGTCAAAACCTTTAGAAATCCTAGAAAACGTTTGTTCTAGACGTCTTTAAGAATAACAAGAAAGACTCCACGGAAGCAAAATATGAAGAAAGGAGGGTAACACCTCTCAACAACGCGTTTTAGTTTCCTCACTGCAGTTCAGATATTACTCCAACTGTCTCAAAAGTGCAGATTATCTACGTTAATAACAGTCAGGCAGGTGAAATCAAACTGAGTTTGTGCCGACCTGTTGCTGAGGTCACACTTGCTCTCCTTCTTCAGGTGTTCCCGGACATCAGATTCACTGAGAGGAATGAAACTGCCGTATTTTATATAGAAGCTCTCCAGAAACTCTAAAACAGAGGAAGTTGTCATGAAAGTGATTATGTGACCCAGTGTGTTTGCTTTTTAATCCAAGAAATCTCAAAATCTTTTTGACAGTCTTGCCTCCTGGTCAGTTTACCTGCAAGCCTCAGGTCAACAAAATGTTGTCCTAGAGGAATTTATGTTGTTTCAAAATTTTAAAAGAGAAAAAAAAAGAAACATATTGTTAAAAATGAACTTTGCTCATCCTTTTTGTTGAACAGAAAACTACCTAACCAAAAATTGACTATTATACCATCAATCAAATCAACACATGCATTTAGTTCTCCTTCTGGGAGCTAAGAAAATATGTCATGAATGATTAATCATGTATAAACATGAGCTCAGATCAAATGTGTGCACATTAACACTTACTGGACAAGGCCAGGAATGTTTTATGGATCTTTTATGACATAAAAAAAAATGCTGATCCTCTCAGCAGTCGCTTCTTTGTGTGTAAAACATCATTTACCAAACGGAGAGGGTGATGAATATATTCATGCTCAGGCATGGGTTCGCACCGTGAACCCTAAACCACATCTTACCATGGATGGTATCAGTAAGCTGCTCCAGACTCTCTTGATGCTGCATCGTTCCATCTGTGTTTTCTGACCGATTCTCGTGCATCATTTCATCCATCTGGTCTTTCTCCCAGGTGCCAGGCTGACAATACAGTCTGTGGTCACTTAATGCCCAGCCATGTTGGATGCTGCTCACTGTAACAGGGCAGTAGTCTGGTGGAGGAACGGCAGCCGGACGAGAACTTTCCACCTCCATAGTTGTAGATCCACGGTTGTGGTCTGTTGGTGCTATAACATTTCCATTGGACAGCGCTACCAATAAAGCAACTCTGTCTGTTCCGTCGGGGACTTGATCCACCTGCATCTCAGAGTCAAGGTCCTGAGTTGTTCCTGATCTTGAAGCGGGGCCTGACTGCCATGAGATGGACAGCTGTATGTTTCCAGGTTCGGTCACTATCATGTTGTTTTCCTCTCCTTCTTCATCGGTGTCAGACAGGTCTACCGTGTCGCCGTTTCTAAGTGGACAATTAACTGAGCTGGGGTCATTCTGGTCCCCGTGGTGCATGTGTGCATCTTGAATTTCCCTCTGCACCACTGACGGAGCCAAGGCCTCGGTTTTAGAACAGACAGCAGCACCACCTGTTTCTCCCTTTTTAATTTCAGTGTTAACTTCCATATTCGATGCGCTTGTGGCTTTCATCATTCCCCTTCCTTGACCTCTAACCACTAGTGACCCCCGCCCACAGTACCTATCAATCGGACATCTGCGCTCTTGTAATCCCCGCCTCTTTTTTCTACTACATCAGACGCCGCGGAGCCGTCTATCAACACATCCTCCTTTTTATGCGCATCTGCTTTCTCCGGAATGACACAGTTCCTTAGGGATTCTTCCTGCAAGGGGACGGTGACAGCCTTGGCAACAGGCGTATGTGACTGAGTATTAGCCAGTGCAACAGGCATTTGCACCTTATCTTCATCATTTACCTCCCCCTTGGTCAAATCAAAGCTCTTGATATGCGTCAACTGGTCCACTTTCCCTTTAGGAGTGACCCCAGGGTCCCTGCCGGCCACCCTTCCTCTTCCTCTCCCCTTCCCTGTCCCCGAGGTTCTGACATTGTGCCCCGTGCTGTTGGGGCCACAACAGTCACAGGACTTTGGAGTCCTCTTCCTGCCCGATGTGCGGCCATTGACTGGGCCCGGAACAGGTGTTGGTGTCTGTGCAGAAGACCACACTGATTCCTGGCTTGACTTAGTACTTAATGCTTTGGCTGGAGTTACAACAGGCTGCTCTGTATCAGCAGGAGTGCCGGTCTGAGTCAGATCAGAGTTGGACGTAAGGCCTGCGGTGAGGAGTTTAGCAGGGGACTGGGTTTGGTCCTGATCTGTAGTACCTCCAGACGGAGGGACTAAAGGAGGTGCTGTAGTTAAATGAGGTGATGCTGACGGTGTTGTGTTCATTGGGGAAGCAGAGCCGCTGTGAACCATGACGTCCTCCTTTGGCTTCTTAACCCCATCCCAATACCCGCTCTCTGCTCTCCTGTCCTCGCTTCCCTTTTGGTTTGTTGGACCGGCAGTATAACGGCCTTTCTAGATGTTATGCGCTCGCTTCCCTTTAGGTGTTCTTCTAGCCAGTACATTTGCCATTGTTCTTAAGCTTTTCCAACCACGACAGCAGACATGAATGTGCAGGTTGGACACTTTTCTGCGTGTTATATTTCCGCCATGGTCTCCTAATTGGTAGAGAAGAAAAAAAAGGAGAGAGAAAAAGTCGGTTTGTTTTTGCTCTGCGAGGCTCAACTTCAACAAACACGTTTATGTCAGCAGCACAAACGCAGATAAAAGCAGGCCTACAATATAACAACAGGTGGGATTTCAACTGTGGCAAGGAAACCAAAACAATTTAAAAGATGCACACATCGCAGTGCACAGAAAATAAACCAGACATACAAGATGTGCATCAAATAAAATTTGCCCTAGCTTGTCTCACTAGTAGGAGTGTTCCTCGTGCTGTGCACACTGACTGTTTTAGGTCGGGGAGCAGCTGGAAGCTGCTTCTATCTCACCCCATCTTTAGTGTCACCTTCTGTCACACCAACCCTACTGCACGTCCTCCTTCACTACAGGAATCTGCACTGCGGTCTCTTTTCCTCCTGCACAGCAGCTCCATCTTTAACATCCTTTGCCGAGCGCATCCTCAATCCCTGCTTTACACATATTTTTTATTCCTATTTATTCTATTTATCCCCTTTGTATATTTTATTTATATTTGTCTCTGTATTTATATATGTGTGTGTGTGTGTGTATATATATATATATATATATATATATATATATATATATATATAACAGTTCTGTAACTGTAACTTCGGTCGTTGCTGTGCTTTTTTTGGAAGTCGAATTTCCCAGAGGAACCCACCCGAGGGATTAATAAAGTTCTATCTTATCTTATCTCTTATCTTATGTCCAAACCATCTCATCTTCCTGACGCTGAAAACTGCCAAATTAAGCTCAACAGAACTCACTAAATGATTAAGCTGGTCTCATGGGATACACCACGGGACTCTCCACCATCTTGTAAACCTTTCTTTTCACCCTTGCTACCATCCTTCTGCCAAAAATCACCCCTGACACTCAGCACCACCCACCCCGCCCTGTCTGCAGTCTCTTTTTCACCCATCTTTTGCAGTGTGCATGGATTTCAGTGGCTGCTCGTGGGTATTTTAAGTCGCCCACCTTCACTCACACACGTGTATCCCTCCAATTCACAAACGTGGAGTGAATTGTTAATGATTAATTTCCAGGGACATGTAAACATCAACATGGTTGTCTTAAGATGACACAGGGCCATTTCTCTACCTGATACTTTACATTTAAAAAACAAAAACAAACTTTGAACCTACAAAAAAAAAAAAGAGAAGAAAAATAGATAAGACCAGGCCACAAGTCAGTGTACTCTAGTTCTGGTCTCGGGCCTGAATAAATGGAGAGTGTTGCATCGAGAAGGGCATCCTGTGTAAAATCTTTCTAAAATCAAACATGCGGAACATCAAGGAGGAGATTTCTATACAGGATCGGTCAGGGCCTGGGTTAACAGCGACCGCTTCCCAGTGCTTGTAGAAACTGGGCTACTGTTGGCCGAAGACAAAGCAAGAGGGAAGGAGGAAGGCATGTTCAGAAAGGCAGGTGTGTAGGAGTGAAAGCAGGGCCTTTAAATGTAGGTACTATGACTAGTAATGGTTTTGACAGTGCAGAGAAGAAATGCTGGACATATTGGACAAAGGATGGAGCTGCCAGGAAGGAGGAAAAGGTTCATGGATGCAATGAATGAGAGGGGTGGTGTGACGGAGGAGGATGCTAGAAACAGGGTGAGATGCGGGCAGATGATCCCTTGCTATATTAAATTGAGGAGCCAAAAAGAAAACAAAAAAACCGAAAACAGGCACTTTGATTATTTGTCTGCTTGGTTACAAAGCATCCAAGTACGTCGCTGTTTGATTAACAGGTGGTTTGATGTTCCGACAGGATTCACTTGTTGTTACAGCGCGCCGTCACTTTTTCCCACAAATACTAAGCACATGACTAACACTGCATGCTACTGTCCTCTTAAAGTTAATGCTGCCTTTTAAAGAGTACCATGTGGCTCGGGGAAACTCTGAGCGTGGTATGAATTAGCAACTACACAGGGAGAAATTGCTGTCGTTACAAATGGCTGGTAAAATTCACTTACGTTATCAAGTTAAATGAAAACTGCTCCGTTAGCTGCCCCAGTCTGACATTTGGGCTCCAACAAACGGAGCAGGTCCGCGCATCATTCAGCAATATAACGCACCACCAAATTATTTAACGGGTGGCATAATATGACGTTGCACAAAGTTCTGCACAAGTTTGTCATTGCGAGCTAAGTTAGCTAGCTGCAGCCAAAGCACAGGCGAAAACACAAAGCAACGACTACACACATTTCCTCCATTTTCGAGAGGAAGTTGGGGGCGCAAAAAGACAAAGAACGAGCTGCGAGTCATTACTCGAAGTCTGCCGGATTTGATGAGCCAAACCACAGCAAGAAGCTACAAGAAACATATATCTACTATACCTTGTCAGTCAAACAACAAACGAGTTTTGTCTGGCCACGATTTGCACAAATAACAATCAAAGCTGTCGTCGCTCGTTGATTGCGTCACGGCTTCGGAGTGCGCTTCGGCTGTGTCCGGAAGCTGTCGCGAAGCATCCTTGAGATTTCAGGTTCTCTCTTCTTATTTCATTTCTACCACGATGTAAAAGACAAAAGCTTTATTTTATTTATTTAATTTGATCCCATTTGTTTTGTTTTTATTTTTATGTTTTATTTTTATTGTTCATGTTCAAAAACTTTACGTCCATAGTTTTTTTTTTTAACTGGGGACATAAAGTCTGTCAACAAAGATTGTGGAAAAAAAGGGTAATGTTATAAAAGCTCCTGTTTTACATTTCATTGTTCGGTGTGTACACTTCACGCGTTCATACCCAGTGTTGGGTAAGTTACTTTGAAAACGTAATTAATTATAGTCAAGTTATATTTTTTACTGTAACAACCACAAACACGTTTATTGAATCATATTTCATAACTTTATATGCAAATATAAGTTGTCAGTTTTAAAATCCTATGCACAAGTTTTGCAAAGAACAAAGTTACTTGCAGCCGTTTGCCTTTTACCCTTTAGTATAACCGTTTCAAACTATTTACATAGCAATCGGGTGTTCTGCATTAGATAAGATGCCACACGGATTATTTGTTTGTTTTTATTTTTGGTCATAAGCAGAGTGCTTGCTGCGAAAAAACGCCGCGTATATCTTGTTTATCATGACTCTGGTTTTAAGTGGCCTATCAACACAATTTAAAAACTGGTATATGTCACCTTGTTGCTTCGTCATCTTGAAGTGGTCATGTAATTGTCTTACCACGACTACTTTATTCTTCCTCAGTCAAGCAGCAGCACTCATGCGATTGTTTTGCCCCCTTATCTCCAGGTGTTGTGCCAAAAAGTGATCGTTGGGCAGAAAGCTGTAGCGCCCAGATTACTTACAGCTACTTCCGTGCAACTGATATAAGATGCTGTAAGCTGAACACAGCTTCAACCGTCTGTTTGTTGAAAAATAGTAACGCGACCGCATTTTCTTGTTAGTAACGGTAACGGCCTTGTAAAGATAGGAATAGTAATTAGTGAGATTACGTTACTGAAAGAAGTAACGTCGTTAGTAACGCCGTTAGAAACGCCGGAGAAAGTGCTGCAACCAGATCAAACCAAAATCAAGCTCTCTGGCATCAACTATAGAAGAGATTATATGATTATAACACAAAGAAGAAGCATTGAGGGGCCATGTGCATGGGCGAGAACCTCCTTCCCTCAGCCAGAGGACTGAAGATGAGTCATGGATGGGTTTTCCATCATGACAATGGCCCAAAACGAGCACGGCAACAAAAGAGTTGTCAGGTAGCAGCCAATAAACACTACTGAGAGAGCTTCTGTAAAGAGGAGTGGGTCAAAATCCCTCCTGAGATGTTTGCAAACCTGGTGACCAACTACAAGAAACATCTTGCCGATGTCCTTTCCAATAAGGGTTTGGGGATGAAATACTTATTTCACTCACTAACATGTAAACCAGTTTATAACATTTATGGATTTTTTTCCTTTCTTTTTGGTTGATTCTCTATCTCACTCCATTAAAACGAAACACCCATTAAAATTAAAAGTTTTGTAGTCGTGGTATTGATGGTGTTGATGATTTGGTGTAAAATTGATGTCATTTTTATTATACCCTAAATTAATTTTTCAGCCCTGTAAATGTTCTTGCCACGAATCCACTGTGAGCCTGCAACTTGAAAAAAATAAATAAATAAAACCAGCTGATTCTGGAATAATCAGTTGGGACGTATTCACTGTGTTTTCAAGGAATAACCGATGTTTAGTAAAACTTGAGCATGTCAGCCCAGACAGAAGTGAATCTGCTCCCTGCCAAGTTTCCTGATGAGCCTGAAGAAGTTTATTTTATTCGATCGATGTAAAACATATAAACGGCTTAAACTGCAGAAATTTCCCCCCTTGAAATATTAAAGACAGCTTGGTTATAAAAGCTGATTAGATGTTAATCAGCTTTTATACATTTAAAAAGCTTTGGACTTACTGTAGTTACTGTTATTATTGATTACCCAGCTGGTGTCATCATGGACAACTGCAGTGATAAAACCGAGAGGATTCGATATCAGCATTTAATAGACTTCAGGGTTGCAGTCAACATTTGCTCTGTGCTTTCACAAACACTATGAGCATCATCATCTTTTATATTTACCACATCAATGACACAACATATTCCATATTTTGATCATCTTTAATTACAAAAAAGGACAGGAAAACAATAAATAAATCTACTAGTAAAAAAAGTAAAAGCTTAAACTACAAATTATGAACAGGAAAAGGTTACATAGGAGAATATTAACTTACCGGTTGCACACCAGCAGTTTCCAACAGACTTAAAGCAACAATCTGACTTTTAACAGGAGTCTGACGACCACAGGTGTAGCTACGTTAGCTTTCATCGTTTAATGACATGGGCGTACTATTATGTAAAAAATTATTCACACATCCCGGATTTGATCGAACAATTACATTTACCTATACAAAAGTAAAAACAAGCAAACAAACAGGTTAAAAACATACGGACAAAATATGAAAATGTCTGAGCTTACATTAAGACCGCACTAACCTCAGAGATTATGCATCGAGATATAACAGTGGGCCTGTTGTTGCTATACATAACTTATTGTACATAAGGTCAGTGCTATGTTTTCTCTACTAGCATGATCAAAAACAACAGACACACAGAGTCTCTGTCCAAGTGTCATGTGGCTCGAGTGACGTGAGGTTTTTAGACTGAATCTCATCTTTATACCAAACGCAGCCGTGCGAGAAGTCTCACTTTTCACAGACATGAGAAAAATAAAACAGGGACGTGGTTGTTGGTGCCAACACAAACTGGCACCGTGCATATGTACAGTTCATATTAAATTCTTACAAAAAGATAAAGGCTCATGCTGTTAACCATTAGAGCAAGCCCGCAACCTTCATAATCTTTGCAAAGTGATTCAATGAGAGAAAAAAATATACAAAACAGAAAATGTCTTTAATCTGAGAGGAATCTAAATTTCTGAGATTAATGTTCTTTATGTTATAGTTTAAGTCATGTTCCCTTAGTGCACAGTGGAAGACTACAGAAAAGTGATGGTGGAGGTGCTGCAGCTGGAGCCTGCAAGAAAAGATTTGGTACAGGTAAGAGAACCAAAGAGAAACCAATTTTAAAAAAGTGAATGTTTCAGAGAAAAAAATAAATCATGTGCTTATGTGATTACCTATTAAAGCGTTGTGTTGATAGCTGGAGTATATATGGTCTTGGAGACTGCGGTGCCACTGCTGCCCCCTGTTGTTAACACCTGGAGCTGCAGCTGGTAAACGCTGTCGGCCTGAAGACCATAGACGGTCACCGACCTCTGAGACTGCGGAGGAAGAAGAGAGTTCACAAAAAACTAAAGTAAAAGTATAAATAGGATTGAAAGTAAAATGAAGAGGCCAAACCTATTTTTTCTTTCTTTTTAAATGGTAACAATTCCCCTTAGCTTTCACCTCCAGGTTCATCCCTTTAAGGTGCTGCTTACTAAGCCGTATCAACCTATCTATCACAAAGTGGGTCATTATATATATACATATACATATATATATACACATATATATACACACATATATATATACACACACACACACACATATGTATATATATATATATATATATATATATATATATATATATATATATGACTACACGCCTTTGGAACAGAGGATCGCAAGTTCGATTCCTGCCTGGGGCGTCTGTATCCAGTAAGGGTCCTAAGGCTAGACCCCCTATGCTAAGCAAGCCTACCGCAGACATGAGCGAGACAGATAAATATGAAGGCATGCCGGCTCGGGACGTCGCCCGGATCAACACGGCCCGCGTCAGGTGTTGAGGAACCAGGGCACCCTGACGAAAAGTGGGCTACTGGAACAAGAAGGCATAAAAGTGGGCTACTGGAACAAGAAGGCATCGGTGGGCAAGAGACGAAAACAGGGCGTTGTTGGAATGCTACTATGCAAGTAACCCCGGCGGAAGGGGCTACATGAATAGGATGAGGGACCTATGGATTCTTCGATACCCAACATCCACAATGAATACCAAGGGCTCAGAGAAGAGCTCGAGAGGATGTGGAGGGTGAAGGTAACGGTGGTCCCCGTGGTAATCGGAGCACTAGGTGCGGTGACTCCCAAGCTAGGCGAGTGGCTCCAGCAGATCCCAGGAACAACATCGGAGATCTCTGTCCAGAAGAGCGCAGTCCTGGGAACAGCTAAGATACTGCGCAGGACCCTCAAGCTCCCAGGCCTCTGGTAGAGGACCCGAGCTTGAAGGATAAACCGCCCGCAGGGGCGTGCTGGGTGTTTTTATATATATATATATATATATATATATATATATATATAAACGTTGGTAAGCACTGTAGTTTTAAGCACAGGATATTTCAACAGAGGTAAATTAAACATTTGTTGGGGACTACTTTCAATTCAATTCAATTTCAATTCAATTTCTTTATTGTCCCACAAGGGGAAATTAGTTTAGCAGCAGGATATAAATAAACAGAACAATACTATAAAATAATTATGACAATAATAGTGATAGAAAGTCCTAGGACAGTTATTTGCCATTGAGGAGACAAGATGCAGTGGGGATAAAAGAGACCTGGAGTCTTTTAGGCTTCCTCACAGGTACTCTAAAACGGCGGCCGGAAGGCAACAACTCAAACTCACCGTGAAGTGGATGGTTCACACAATTAATAATAGAATGAGCCTTTCTAAGCACATTTCTATTGTAAATGGCCAAAAGTCCATCTTGCCAGCGCCCTGAAATTTTGCTAGCAGTTTTTACCAGAAGTCCCAACCGATTCTTATTCTTCACCGTCAGGTTACCAAACCAGGCAACGATACAAAAAGACATCACAGATTCGATAAAACTTCTATAAAACTAAGACAACATCTCAGATGAGACATTAAAAGATCTCATTTTCCTTAAAAAGAACAGTCTTTGTTGAACTTTTTTAGTAGTGGCATCAGCATGAGATTCAAGCATTTGTGTGATGTTCTAGCAGCACAACTAAAAAAATAGTAAACTACAATCAGCGATGTGTGTCATTGATGGGTTTTTAATAGTAAGCTCTGAGGTCTGGTAATGTTTATTATATTTTTTATTGAGTGATTATTTTTTTGTTCATTTCATCTTTGACTCCCTGAAGCTTAATTCTCTAAAAGACAAAGGCAAAAAAGAAACAGGACGTGAAACTCCTTTTTGACTCACACAAACACACAAACACACCGTCTCTAGTCATTTTAGCTGTGACGATCTACGCTTTCGCTTTGTCTCACCGGTGCGATAGTCTGTGTCTGGGAGATGAGCGTGTCTTCCAGTCCATCGGCTTTCCCCGCAACCTCTGACTGAAGCGTCCAGGTAAACTGGAAACCCTCGACAGCTGTCGGGTGAAGCGCGTGCTGGGACAACCTCCAACGAAAGGTGGCGAGCAGAGTACCGTTGACCTGTTGGAAGTCTGCGGTCAGTCGTTCTGGACGCAGTACTACCTTTCTGCCTGACAGGAGGCGCTCTGATGCAAAGGAAAGCCAAAACATTATCTGAATGATTTAAAACCAGGTTAAATTAAGGAGTTTGATTCAACTACTTAAATGCAAAAAAGGCTGTTTAGCAAAACTACTTGA
Source organism: Mchenga conophoros (assembly GCF_057382185.1). Taxonomy (NCBI): domain Eukaryota; kingdom Metazoa; phylum Chordata; class Actinopteri; order Cichliformes; family Cichlidae; genus Mchenga; species Mchenga conophoros. The sequence continues at coordinate 41,613,399 of NC_140542.1, forward strand.
ATGTTGTGGTTTTTCAGTGCTTGTATTCAAACTGATCATCAAAAAGGTATTTAAAAAAAGGATTAGTGAACACCACGAATACATCTGTAAATAGTTACCCCTACTCTCAGTGTTGCACAGCAAACTTTTGCCTCCTCTGACCCTGACAGAGGAGCAAGTCGGGGTTGTAAGCCAGGCAACAGCCTCTGACCGTGGGTCAGCTTTCAGCGCCACAGCAACCCGGTACTTACAGGCAAACAGCAAACCTGTGATGGTGTGATGAGTGCCCTGGAGAGAGGGGAAATTAAGCCAAGTTAAGGATAAAAAAGGAAATGTTTATAGTTAAAGTTTAAACTGACACACATTTTAGCCCTATTCTTGTCTCCACACGTGTCTCATAAGCAGCTTGTAATATAAAAAGTGTATCGAGTATTTCTTAGAGACAGAAACTACACACACAGACTGAACTGTACTGCACCATAGAAATGTACTTATTTGTGTTATGGTGATGAAATGTGATGTCTAATCCGTGCACACACACATAGTTGCAGTTACAGAATAACAACACATCTTTACAGTGTTACAAATGCACAGATCAGCCCCCACCCGTGTGCGTATACCTGCACCGTAGTTGTTCTCTCCATGCTTGTCACATTAGTGCTGCAGGTATGCGGTCGCCACCTCAAAATGTACGGGCCAGCGTGTCTCTGTCTCACTGTTAGCGAAAAGACCAAAGAGATACGTTTACTTTTTGTGTAAAAATGAATGATATAGGAAAGTCAATGCTTCTTTTGTCAACTTTTTTAACTTGTTATCAGCTTGATTTGAAGAACTAACTGCTGTTTCATCTGTGACTTCAACATTTCAGTGAGTGGAATCGAGTGCAAAAACCAAAATCATGCATTTGAAATTGATTAAGCCTTAAAAGTCAGGGGCGGGAAGGCTCGGCTTACGCTAATTCGAGTTACTATAGTGGACCTGTGGGATTATCTATCACATAATAAAGCTTCGAGCCGACTGACTTATTCAAGTTGAATGTTTTTATATTCTTACCAGGAGTTTGTTCAGTTGTTTAGTGTTTCTAGACCCACTCACCATGCTGAGGCCACTTCCAGAACACCTTCACCTGGAGCTGGTTGTTATGGTAATGAGGGGCGGCGACCTCCAGCCGCAGGTTTTCAAGGGCAACGGGGCTCAGAGGGGTTTCGGGGTGAGGGAGAGAGGAGGAAACCGGGAGGTCAGAGGAAGAAGGAGAGAAAGAAGAGATCGAAAGAGAAGAGGGAAGGGAGGATGAAGAGGAAGAGGAAGAAGAGGGGAGCTCATTGGAGAAATCGTCGCCTTTGGTCGAGTCTGGTCGAGAGGACGGAGAAAGAGACGGAGGAAAAGAACTCAGCGTAAAACTTTACTTTTGTGTGTCTCTGTGGATTACATATTGACCATGTGCATGTTTTGTGTATACAGACCTGTTACACAGCACATGGAACCTATACTGTGGCAGAAATATCATAAACTGGTAATGAGACTGCAGCTGGTAGCTAGCGGAAACACTCCTTGGCTTTATCTGGCCTAACTGACCCTCATTAGCGATGAGCAAACAGCTAATACGCAGAGACTATGTAAAAATATTAATACTCCCAAATTATGAATGGCAGCATGTTCCATATAAAGTTGTATGTGGTTTGGTAATAGAGCTGCAGCTGGCTATAATCCTCTGCTGAGCTGACCCGATAGGTCACCTATAAATACCTCTGTTGCCTGGAAGACCATTAACATCACCAACTTTCCACTGTACTCTGTGTTTCAACAGCGCAGCTGTATGTAGACAGAATATGTCGAGAGTCAGCAAACGAAGCAGCCCTGAACTTACAGGAAAATCATTAACTCAATAACGTATGGCTCTGCTAACAAACAGCTTCTGTAGACTGTGCTGCATAAGCAGTATTTGCTAATTTCATGACAAGCTAGCAATGACATATTCAAAATAAGTAACTAATAATTGCTGGCTTTCTTGC
>NC_140542.1:41615489-41640093 GCF_057382185.1 Mchenga conophoros
GAGAGATGTAAAGGTTACCTGGTCGACTGAACGCAGATCCAGTACTGAGCTGCACGACAAGCTGTCCCTGCAGTTTTATCTCAGATGTGTAGCCATGAGCTACTGTGAGTATCATCACAAGAAACTGATATTTCAGACAAAGTTTTCCTGATTGTGTTTCCAACATTTCACAGTTCACAACCCCAAAGTACCTCGTCAGCCACGTCTTACTGTGTAAGTGAGGCGAGTAGCCAAAGATGAGAAGACGGAGGACTATGAGATGTTCAGAAATAAAATATACTCAACACAAGCCTTGCAACAGATGTCAGCTTGTAAAATTGAGTGATTATAGTTGCAATAAAGCATTAAGTGGTCAGACTAATGTATTTGTTTTTGCTACTTTTTAAACTTGACCCTGATAAGGAAGAGCAGAAGAGGATGGATGGATGGGAGGATGGATGGATGGATGGGAGGATGGATGGATGGATGGGAGGATGGAGGGAGTATGGATGGATGGGAGGATGGAGGGGAGGATGGATGAATGGATGGATGGGAGGATGAGGGATGGATGGATGAGGGATGGATGGATGCTTTCCTATACTGATTCTGTTCCCACAGCACTGACGTAGCTGTCTACACTTAGAAGAAGGACTAGTCCCAGTAGGTTCGATCACTAAGATTTCGTTCACAACAAGGTCCAGATCTCAGTTTCATCCATGTCAATCAAATCATGGTTGTATATTTCCACTTCATCACAGTGATATTTATTTTTTGTTCTGATTAAGACACACATGGCTAACAGAGTGAACTCCAGGCCTTCATTACAAATAATAAACATATTCTTCTTCATAATAATACAATCAAAAGTGCTTATTCCAAAAACGTGTCTCGTTTCTCTTCGTATTTCTTCTTTCCTTTCCTAATTGTTTCTTCAAACAATTAAAGAGGAATTTGAGGCCAGCTTTTCAAGAAACAAATCACATCTGCAATTGGAAAAACGGGCCTTTTTCTAAAACGAGCGCCCACTATCCCTCAGTGGGATAAATGATCATGTGACTGCGGCGTGAGGAGCTTGAATCTGGGTCTGAACGTGATTGGTGCACATATGAATGTGTGCGTTGGTGGATGCGTCTTTTCAACAAACTTGTGTTTGATTTCATAGAGACGCTTAACAGCTCCACTGTTTCACAGCATGTGAGACATAAAGGTTTGGAGGAATGAGCCCACACTGATTCGTCCACTCGCTCACCGCCGAGCACACGTGTCTGCTCCTCTCTATGTTGTGTCTGCAGTACGCTATATGTCTGATTGGCTTTTCTGCCTAACTCCATAAACAGTAGGCGATTACCGTAAGGACTGGTTTACCTGCGCCCACTGTTTTACGCCGTACTGATAAAACAGAGCTCTGGGTTTATGCATCATGGGGAATTTTTTTCTGGCACTGATTACCGTTCCAGACAGATCCAGCACTTGGTCCGGATCCGGACCGAGGTCAGCCATTTGGTGACGTATGGACTAGTCCCTTAGCTTAGCTGGAAGTCATACAGTCAAATAATACGTCAATAAATCGTATCGATGAGAAATAAACAGGTCCAAGCTTCTTAGAGGTCAACAAGTAAAACAAAGCTAAAAGCTAAAAGAAGAATCATATTATATTACATAACCTTTTTAATGCAAACTTTATTTATTATTTATTGAGCCTCGGATCAGCTGAAACGCTCAGTTTATTTAAATCCAGGTTGAAGACTCACCTGTTCTCAGCTGCATTTGAATAAAGCACCAAATCTGCACCGTTTTACTTTTAAGCTTAAATTTTAAAACTTACTCCTTTTTTCCCATTTTAAATCCTGCTTTTTATTTGTTTCTGTTTTTTAATGTCTCTGTAAAGCACTTTGGATCAACTTGCTGTTGAATTGTGCTATATAAATAAACTTGCCTTGCCTTTATTTTTTATGCATTTTAATCATTTATTGCTTTGTGATTTTGGCAGTTTTTGTCCTCTGTAGTTTGAGAGCCTGGAGCAAGACTGCCCAGCTTCCGCTGCCCTGCTCTTCTTGGATTCACTTGCATTAATCTGTGTGTCTCAGTTTTGTTGCACATCCCTTTTTAGTCAGCCAGGCCTTCCCTCTCCGTCAATATTGGCGTTGACTTGGCTGCAACAGTAAGTAGATTAAAGGAACAGTGATTGAGGGCAAATCAATTACTGTGGCTCAATGGTCTGTGTATGGGGGCTCTACTGTAGCATTACCCAGCCTTCGTTTTCTAATAGGAACATTCTGAACCAGCGTTCAGGGTAACATCCAGGTTGTATTGTTGAGTCTAAAGGAGTTTATGGGTGATGAGTATGGCTGAAAGCGTCGATATGTCCTGTCTCCTGGTTGTATCCATATAATGATGACTACATGCTATTTTTGGTGTTATTATCTTTATCATTGAACTTTCTTTCTTCTACTATATCAGCATGTTGAATTCTACTGCTATCATACAGTACTGTGATACTCGTACAGTAATATGATACAGTACTAATATTTTGAATATGGTGCACTCTGTAAGTTTATGCAGTGATTAAACAGAGTTCAGAAACATCCCACTTCATTTTTACTGGCATCGAGTTAAGTGGAACCTCGACGGTAATATTCTGGCTCATATATAAATATATTTTTGGCATTCCTCTGAAATGTAGGCCCACTACATCACGCCTTCTTTTTAAGGGAGGTTCTGCGTGATGTGGGGCGACTCCTCTCCTCCCATCGCTCCCCAGTCCGCCCAGCAGCGTCATTTCGCCTTCGCGTCCCGCACTTGTTGGATGTGTCCGGTTTAAATTCCGTGATTTCAAGCTTCCTGCCGCTTGCTTTCTCTCTTGGAGTCCCGAGAATAACGCCGCTGTGAATGGAGGTGAACGCGTTTTCACACACTACATGCGCGTAAAAAGCGCTCATCTCGGAGTTGTCCTCGTCCTTATCGGTTTGTTTCCTCCGGTTGCCGCGCCGTCAGTATGCTCCATTTTTCAGTGTCCTCCGGTTCTGGCTGTGTTCACAGCCGTGCATTTGACCTCTAATCTGGGGTTTCCACACCGCTGGTGTTTAGTTTCCCTGGCGGCTGTACGCGCTCTGGACTCCGGCTCATCCTCGGAGAAGTTCCGCCGCAGTCCCATGTACCGCGTTTCTCTGTCTTCCTCTTGCTGCGATAAGGATGCTGGTGGATTTTTCATGGTCAGTTTCCACAAGATTGGCCCAAGATTGACGAGCGGACCATGTAATTAGATCAGGTATGTGTGGTTGAAATTGAAACTGTGAGCACAAAGCAAGACGTTTTCAACAAAAATATAGATTTATTTAAAATCCATTTATTTATTATTTATTTATTTATTTATAATCAGAGGTCTTAGTTTGTGATTAGAATGATTGGGGTTCAGAAGGGTCACTATTCTGTTAGGTTTATGAAAATGTCACATTACCTGGCAGAGAAGATCTAATTGAGGCTATTTTTTCTCTTTTATGCTTCGTGAAATGTGGGCAGTGGAGATAAAGTGAGGGCGGAGAAGCTCAGCTGGAGGTGTTTGCCATTTTGATTCTACTCTGATCGCCTGCTGGCAATTCATTAAATGAAATTAATTAAACAGTGATGTGTAGATGAAGGCAGTGACGGCTACTTCGCTGCTTGGGGTTAGTGTTTTTTGAACAGATGGGGGAAACAAGGTAAGGTTCCTGAGAGTCACTGCTGGGGTCTGAAGTTCAGTTGGCCCCCGGAGAGGGATCCCCCCCCCAAAGTCCTTCACTGTACTACATGCTAAACATGACACAGATACAACCATTTAATGGCCACATTGTACAATCAAGTTGCAAAATACGACGCAGAATTTTGGACTGAAAGAAGAAAAATATTTATCCATCACAAATAACTGCTCTTACCTAAATGGCCACTTGAGGCTGTATCCAAAGGAAGTCAATCCTCAGAGTCCTGCTACCAAAGCAAAGTTTCAAAGAAAAACGTGCTCGCTTTGCTTTGGTTTCTGAGTTTCTGCACTCGAGGTTGTTTTTTTTTGTATTCGCCTGATCAGAACCTGGAGAACTGATGGTGCTCGCTGTTGCTCATGGAGGCTGCAGAGTCACAGGATGACGAAGCTGGTTATGGCTCCGTTATGTAGTGTCGTTTGTTAGTTTATTAGCCTTCTTTCGCTTGCATACACACGCATGCAAAAACACAATCCTCCTCTCAACACAGACTGTATGAACGACTGATGCTGCTTCAGAGTCTGAAAAGTGACACCAAGGACCTGCATTCTTTTCATCGCTCAACAGGGGGCGACTTCTGTGAGACAAACATCCAGTTGTAGACAAATCTATACGATAATGTGCTTGACTCGACTGCTCCTCAGTAAAGATTTTCCTGATGACTTTATGACCTCTAGCTTCAGGTCATGTGGACATTTAAATTATGGTCACTATTAGAGTGAATAATGGGGACTATGCAGGCAACTTTTTACCAGAGAAACTTTATCAATCCCAGAGGGAAATTTAGTTGCCCTAGCAGCAAATATACAACAAACATCAAGCACTCGTATAAAATGAGTGTAGAAACAGATGCATATTAAGATAAACAGATAAATATAAAGATATAGGTATAAATATAAAAGATTAAAAAAGAACATTACGGCGATCGGGAGCTGCTACGGCAGGCTGCCACTAGGGCGGCGCCATCTTAGCCAACTTTTAACCTCAACGTCTTAACACATGGCGTTGACTTCACAATCAAATATGTGCATCGCCTGTCGTATCCGGTTTCAAAACACCAAGGTGGCGATGGCCCAAAGCTCAGTTTTAGGCATCGCAAAAGCTCTTTCCTAAGCACCAGGTGGTGTTTTGGTGGCTACGTCAGTCGTTTATACAATATTTCTGTGGAAACACTGTTCATATACAGTAGCGTATATGTAGTGACACTGTGTGCGACCAACATGTGTAACGTGTTTGTGCTGCTGCCTCATTTGCACATGCAGCAGTTACTTTGCTGTCCGAGAAAGAAGAAATATATTTAACCGTCTTTTCTTTAGATTAAAGTTGACATGTTCAAAACGCCTAAATCAGAGATGTCAAACTCATTTTACACTTTGGGCCTTTTGACGGCTTCGATCTGAAGCGGGCCGGACCAGTGAAATCCCTCTTTTCATCTGCGTAAATACGTTTAATATAAAGACCTGAATAAAGCACAATATCAGCAGTTTTCCTACATGAGAAAGAAATGCTGCTTTGGGCTGAAATAGTAAGAAATAAATGTGTAAATTTAGAGAAAAAACTTCAGTTAGTGCAATAATATATTAATATAAATATTTATTATTCTAAAGTAGATCATTTTTTTCAAGTGAGACATATTTTTTTCCTTTTTGCTTGTTTTTATTTTGAACCCACTGATAAATCATAAAGTAGAATATGAGGAAAAAAAACTATTTCTTCTGTCATTTAATGGTGTATCTATTACTTATTTGCATTGGTGTATGAGCAGCCATGGGAAGGTCTTTATCAGTAGGAAATACAGTTAAAAGCTCTTCTTCACATTTTCCAAAGCCATCCAGTGGGCCAGATTGGTGTCTTTGGCGGTCTGATTCCGGGCCTCGGGCCTCATGTTTTACACGTCTGCTTTCACTGACAGTGACTTTGTTGGGAAGCTGCTATGTGATGGTGTTCAGCTCTTGTCTTGGAAGCAAAGCCTTAGAGAGCTGCTGCTGCACTGACGTCCAGTGTTGACTGCAGACTTAGCCTTTGCTATAGGTGGTGTTTTATCCATGAGCGGATATGTTCACGTCAAACATCCAAACAAAACCTTCGCTTCTACGTTTATGTTCGTTAATTTCCGCCACATTAAAACCTTGTGTGACCCATTTCTCATGGAGACTGGCTGGAAAACACAGCTTGACGAAATATCTGGTAGAGCAGCCTCTCTATATCCTCCCGCTTCCACACACACACACAAACGTCTTAATTCCTTCACCTCCAGTGGCTGTGATACAACAGGAAGTGGGCTGATTTCCCAGAGGAGTCTGCAGTCAGCGCTGTCACAGCTAACGCAGCAGCAACAGACAAAATGTATTTAACACGAAGGCTGTGCGATGGTGCGCTGCGCCTACACTTCAAAACACTGTGGGAAATGACAACTGGCTGCTAGCAACATTTGATTTGTCAGTACCAAGCTGCTCTGTAACTGCCTGCTCTGGCTATGTGACTAAATATTTGATCATCCTCAGTGAAGTTAGGAAACAGTTTGCCTTATAAAACCCAACGAATCCTCCCGATGTACGCGATTTCTCGTGTTTCTGCTGCGGATACGGGAATGCTGGGAATATTTAACCTTGTGCTGGCCAATTTAACCTCTTCAAGCCTGTTGGTGGGACAGAAGCAGCACACTGTATCCTTGTCCTAACACAAACACTTATGTTTTTGTACAAGCATTTTAATAATGGTTCCTGCAATTTGAAATCATGCAGCCAAAGCAGATGCATTAAAAGTTTGCTGAAAAAGAAATCATCCAGTGATCTAGTGGTTGAATTTTGACCCACAATCTTGCATCATGTCCACACAAGATGAACATCTGAAGCCCGGTAGGCGCCGTGTGTGACATAATGTGTATTATATGTGTGTCTCATCCAAATGATGACAGTCTCAAACTGCCCTGTGGTGTTTTGAATTCAAATGAGTATTTTTTGAAATCAAAGCGCAGTCATTGTTGCCTCAGGGAAGGCCTGTGTCAGAGATTCTGACTGTCTTGCGTTCTTGTGGCACAGTGCTGTACTCAGCCTCCCTTTGGTTGTAAAGTCCTTGCATCCTCCTGCTAACACTGCACTGAGTGTATTTTCTGGGACAACATGCATGAAAGAGTGTGTCTGAGCTGCCATAGCTGTGTGTGTGTTTGTTGGGGGTTGGCGGAGAGATTCTCAGACGACACGGGGAAGAGGAAAGTGTTTCAGTGTTTCAGGAGCCTTGCGTGAATTATTCATCGCCCTTAAGGTCTTTTGTGGCTGCTGTATTGATGTTTCTTGCCATAAAAGTTGAGAGTTGCGCGTACTGTAGTCACACATGAAAGGCGAGGCGAGCCTCGTCCGAGCTGCAGTGCAGCACGAGCAGGACAGGACGCTAAGTTCTAGCATCTAACAGCAGTCAGACCAGCTTGTTTTCACCTCTTTATTAGCTGCCAGCTAGGATTTGAACACAGACCTGAATCTACAGTGATGGCTGGTTTCTAGCATGATCTGGGTCTGGAGCTGAAAGCTACTTTCAGCTTATAAATGTGCCAAAAAGATCATAAAGAAACTCCTTCATGTAGTTGTAAGCTGCCCACCTCCACCTGAGTGCTAGATACACGATTAACAGTAATATGTTGCCTTGGAATATTTGGGTTCCTGGTACATCGTTAAACTATAGAACTTGATAGATATTTTTATTTTGTATTTTTTCCTATCTTACTCCTATTACAGCTCACACACAGTATGCTGACATTAAGGGAAGTGGGCATCCTCATGCTCCTGTCCTCTCAAACACACTGCTTTGAGATCTACTTTCTGTTATTCAGCTTTAGATGGTCATTCGTGACGCTAACTTCCAAACGCTGTAGCACGGGGTTGTGAACGCCCCTTGCCCTGAAGCGCAGGTACCCTGGGTTACGATGAACCGAATGAGAAGAAGGGCTGTTGGCAAAGCCGGTGGTCTCTGGAAGAGAGATGCTGTTATCTGCTAATGTAGCTCTACCGCTGCTGGCTGCTTTATCTGTGGTGACTCATCAAAAACGCACACACACAAAGACGCATGCATACAACTGCTAGATGACACCAGACTGACTCTCCTGCACAGGAAGACAGGGGAAAGGGGAACGAAGCTCTTTGGCATTTAGATTTGTGCACCATTTGTTTTCACACATTCAATGATGGACTTGAACTTTTAAGGATCTTCCAAAGATGCACATGAGAACTGAAATGTCCAACCCTGTGAGTCTGTGAAGGTTCTCAGTCCTCCGGGTGATCGTAGTCGGAGGAGCTTGGAAAGAAAAGCGTCTGGACTTCTTTAAGTTTCATCCAAGAAGCTTCTTCAGTTCTAAGAGCAACTGGTGGAGAGTCCCAGATTTTAAGCCCAATGGGAGTGTCGCCCCAAGAGGGTCATGGACCCCCTATTGATCCGCTACCTAATCACACGAGTCAAGGTGTGAACACGGGTGCAGGTCACAATCAACCAAGGTTTGGGTGAACTCATTGTGAAGCCTTTCCTGAGGTCAGATGGCCCAGGACGTGAGTGGGTGTTCAGGCGTCTGGGAAGGATCTCAAAACTGGATTATAGATGGCAGACAGTTGGTGTCATAAGCCCCGCCCTCTGTTCAAAAGTGGTCGTTCACAGTGGACATAGATGGCTTCTTTCACTCCTCTTTCAAACCATCTGTCCTCTCTGTCCAAAATGTGAACATTGGCATCCTCAAAGAGTGACCTTTGACCTTTAGATGCAGATGGACAGCCGAGACTTGTCCTGTGGCTCTTCTATAAATAACCCTGTGAGGTGCACGTCATCCAACCCTGTGCGACCTTCTTCTTCTTTGTGTTGCTCTCTTTGGGGCTCGTCACACAAATAATCAGCTAGGTGTAGCATCCTCTTCTGTCACAACTGCCCCCTGCATGCTCCTCCACTGCATCCACCACACGGTCCAAAGTCTTGGCAATCAGGGAAAAGAATAATAATTCTAATACGGATCAAACAGTATTTAGATTTTTCCCCAAAGTCCTTTGTGCTTCTTTCTAAACCACAGGGTCAACGATGGCCCTTTGTTTGGGGTCATTTTAGGGTTTAACAGTCTTTTAACTTTCTTGTGCAAACTCTGTGTAATGTCCATTTAAGAACAGAGCAATAATCCAGTGAATTCACCGACTCTTGCACCAGACTCTTTCTGGGCAACACCCTCACTTAAACTAAATATATTTCCAGCATAGAGAATGTGTCTGAAGTGGATTATCTTCTGCTGTGTGCTACATGTGAGAAAGGCCAGTTTTTGAGGATGTCTCCACCTTGTTTTTCCCCCCAATGCTGTCTGCAGTTCATCTGTAGTTCATGCTTCAGTTAGAGAAACAAATGCACACAAATACACTCGTCTGAACGCTCACAAACGTTTAGCACACACACTGGATTTGTGGAGCACAAACCCACAAAATGTGACCTTTTGTTAGTTTTAAGTGGACGTTTCCTCTGAAAGCCTGGGACAGATTTTAGGAGTTCTTCGTGATCACAGTCCTTAAAAAGTAAAAGGAAAAAAGGTTAACGTGGCAATAAGACCACCTATCCCAGGCACCTCTATCCTCCCGTCTAATAAAACAAGGCTTCCACTCATGAAGTGGCCCATGACTGACTGCTTACTTCAGCTCCGTACCTCCTGCTTTAAGACTTAAGCTGTTCTCCGCAGAGGAAACTCTTTATCTTACAGTCAACTCGAACTGTTATTCTTTAAAACACGTCTTTCCTGAAATTACATCTTTTTGTCATCACTGCCCACCCGCTCCCCAGCATTAGTTTTGATTCTGCAGCCGTTCTCTTACGCAAGCAGCGCTTGAAGCTCACATCCAACATTTATACTTGCAGTAAGCAGTTTTTCCTGCTTCTCTTACTCACACTGAGCTGTGGCACAGCCCAGAGTTCAGCGTGCATATATGCATTGGTTAGTAAAGATGAGAAAGGTCAGCTTACCAGATGCAGATAGTATCAATATGAACTGAGAACACAGAAGATTTGCAGTAAAATATATCTTGAATATGAATAAAACGTGTGACATGGCTAAAGCACGGTGAGCTGCACAACATGAATCTTTAAATGAATCCATGTCAAATAAAACACATTATTTCAAAGTCTGTAAACCTTTTAGTCTCAATAAACTGATGCACGTGAAGAGACTGATGTTCTTAAGATGAACTGGGTGATAAAGTTTCTGCGGGGTCTCTTTTCTCGTTCCTCTCTTTCTTCCTGCCTACAATAAGAGTCAGTAGGAATCGTGTTACTCACAAGCTGCTTCTCTGTTTCTCGAGCCTCACCATGATTGCATGGATGGGATGAAAACAGCTCAAGGCTGCGATGATTGGAGACAAACCTTTTGTTGCAGATTGGAATTTTGTGTCTGCATAAAGATACTTTGATTATTGATGTGTCTTTGCTTCCTGATGCATTTGAGACAAACTCGTGAGCGACCCTCTCAAAAACAATTAGCGGAGAGCCGCTGCCTAACTGACCAGAGGAGAGCTGAGTGGTTGTTTGTCCTGGAAGCATTTCCTCTTCAGTCTGCCTGACTGTTGGCAGGATGGCACAGTGGATTCAGTTACCGTCCTGCAAGCTGAAGGTCATGCATTCAGTTTGTCTCACGGCTACGTGTTGAAATAGCTTTGATCAATGCACTGACAGTCATACTTACCCAGGGATTTTTCTCACTGGGGTTTGTTTTGACAGTAGTGGGAAATGCACTGTAGGGAGTGAAGGTTGGCACAGGCTTTGCACAGTGCTCATAGACTGATTGATGGCCATTTCCATAAAAGTGTTTAGCCTGGTTTGTAGCCTGACACGCTTAGATTTTGAGTCTACAATGATGGGACAGTAAGGAAATGAGAACTCTGAACTTAGCACGAGCCAAATAAAAACTATGAAGGCATCACTGATACTTTATCTCTGTTAAAGTGAATGATTTTGAGGTTGACATACGTAATTGTTCTCACCAAAAGGTAAACACTTTCTTCTAAATTTGGGCAAATTTAGTCAGAAGTGTTATTTTGAAAAGAAGTCTTACCTGGAATCCTAATTAGTCTTATTAGATAAATTCAAGACATACATTATGGAATGATTTTTATGTCATAATGTTTGCGTGAGCTGAAACGTAATACGAGCAAAGAATTTCATTTTGTTGACACCATGCCTGTTTGGAGGCGGAGCCCAAAGGTGGGCGGGGCCCTAATGTGATTGGTCAGGCACCCGCGGTGGGTGGAGCTCTGCAGCCAGAGTGTACAGCTGTTGATTAATGGGACAGCAGAGTTTTTATTAGAATCCTCTGGTTTAAAATGAAAGTATTTGCTCGGATTCTGTTTTTGTTTGCACAAAGGTTATGAAATCAAAATAATATAATATGTTCAGATATACTTTGTGAAGCCTTATTGTGTATTCATCGTCCAGCCTTACAGCACTGTGCAGGTTTAAATGCTCTTGAGCAGTACTTCTCCAGGCCTTTCAAAGTGTTTATTTGTGCTGGAGGGAAGCATTTACATTTCTTTTTATTTCAACCAAAAAATGTCCAGGTATAGACCCCGTTTAGGTAAAGGCATCACAAACTATTTGTTCAGCCTGATCATATGAATCATACTTTCTTTTGTAACGCATGTACAGTGGGCCACATTTAACTGGAGAAGACATGGAGGCAGGTTAAACTATGGGTTGAAAGGAAGCTGTGTAAAAATAGTCGCCTACCTTCTTCGTGGCATTGGTATTCCCTAATTACAGTGGGCTTGTTAAACAGGATAATGCATCCCGGCACACTACAAATAAACTGCTCAGGAATGGTTCGAGAAACATGAAGCTGTTTGTAGTTTTGACCTGACCTCCAAATTCTCCAGATCTCAATCTGTTCGAGCATCTGTTGCAACTTTTCCTTGCGACTGTATGCTAATGCAATATTCGTGGTACATTACTCCCTCTAAGATTAAAGCTGGAACATTTCATTTCCTTTTATGAGGCTGCTGTGCTGACCAGCAGAATAGTGGTACAGTAATTACAGCTTCCCTGGCTGCTCACTGCCCTATACTGGATGTGCATTCAGCGATGCTGCACTGCTGCCAAATGTGCAGGGAGGCTGGCATATCGCAAGACAGCAGAGGAGGAGCTGAGCAGCTATAATGAAATCCCTGTAAACCTCAAACCTCAACTCAAAGCTGCATGCATGTTAATGTCAACTCCTTTTCTTGCTCAAGTTCTTCACTGTGAATCTGTCAGAACAGGATATAAATTAGCAAAAAAATCAATTCAAGTCTTCAGCTTTGAAGTGCGTGTTAGTCAGTAGCTCTGTGGGTAGAGGTCTTCCCCCAAGGTTAGATGCAGCAATTCAGTGCTTCAGCTTGTTAAGAATCTTAATGTGATTGAATTTTGACTTTATATTCAATTGACCCACAAGCTTTCCATTTTGTTTTCAACTCATTGATAAAAACATGCATCAGTCCCTGTTCCATTTCCTATTTGCACTTTTTCTAATCAGGAAAACACACCAAAGGTGAATAGACACTATTATTCAGTAAAGTAAACACAAGAGCTGCTAACAGTATTGAACTGCAGAAGGTTCTGCGTTGTAATCTGGAAGACATCTCATTGCTTCATTTAGTACATGCACAAAAGCATACAACTGAGCTCATTAATGACATCCGTTTTACATTAAAGAATGGGTAGTAATGACATCAATGAAGGCTCTGTTAAGTTATCCTATTGGCAACACCCATATTTACCTACTACTTGATATAATAATGGCAGGTCAATGAAGCTGAGTATTAGATAATATGATCAGGCAGCAGAGACCAGAACCGACCGATTTTCTGTGCTCGATGCGGTCAGGCTCACCTCTGTCCAGCTATGAGAGTCGTGAAAACTAGTGACTGTATAAAAGTCACATGCTAGCTACAGGTTGCTAACATGTCACTTAGCTGCAGGTTGCTAGCATGTCACTTAGCTGCAGGTTGCTAGCATGTCACTTAGCTGCAGGTTGCTAGCATGTGTCTGTGGCCTATTCTTATCATCAGTGAGGCAGATAGAAAGTTCAGCAAAGTAAAATTTGGAGGAATTGCCACAAAAACATTTATGACAACATGTGTAATCAGACAGTTAAGCCATTATCATCCAGGTGAACATTAATTTGTTTTAAAGATGCTAACAGAAAGAAAGCAGCTAAAGCTAAAGCTGTCCAGAGCTCAGCCACAGGCCGGGAGCCTTGGTATGAGGCGTGTTGAAGCAGTTACAAGAAAACATATGGAGACAAGTTTAAAAGAGAAATAAGCTGATGTCCTGTTATCTGGTGACGTTATACTGGAAAATGATATAAGTTACATAAATCTTTTATTGGAACAATATGTGTGTTAAAGGTGGGTGTACAACAGCTCGTTTTCATTCAGCTCACTGTGGTGTTTAAATGTTGGGAATGTTTATCATGAGGTTAAACTTCCTGCTATATGTTTTAAACCTGGCTGTAAAGGTAACCTGCTACTGCCAGAGTTGGAATATCCAGTGCCTTGCCAACAGGCACTCCAGAAGCTTTTGTATAGTTGAGAGAGATGTTACAAACATTTATTATCAGTATGAGAGTATCTGCCAGTTGTTTTGGACGGCTTCTCGTGAGATGTGATCATCACTGTTTATTAAATGAAGTGTGTTTGAGCAAAACCTTCTACAGTAGTTTATGAGCTCTCTGTGGCAGGCTTTGTGCCCATTGCGGTTTTTAATTGACTCACTAGAAAGCCCTCACAGACACTGTCTGCTTTGCCCCTGACTTGATTTGAAAAAATAGATTTTGGGAAAACATTTAACCATCGTGTTCCTCGTGTTTAGTGTGACCGCACAATCAATGATCATATAAGAGACAATGGTAATTCTTGTCTCTCATGGACAGTATTAGCCATCAAGCAGTAATATTAGCAGCCCTATTGGAGCTATCAGTCATAGTAATATTACTATCAGCACAGCAGCTGTGGTTGTAATAGCAGTTAAAGGGCAGCGATCGGACGTCAGCTGGTAGTGCCATAACCAGCACAGCACTGCTGATATTCTCTATGAAGAGGGAGGAAATTGAATTTGATGTATGTATAGAAATTACACATAGTCTGCGTGTAATAAATCTTTCACTTGCAATGTGAGTAAAGGTATTCACCACATCTTGAGTCACACCAAGTGTGCAGAAAGGCTGAATCAGGAGCTGGCAGGCTCGAGTACAGTAGCCCGGAGGGCTGCATAACAGCATAATGTACACTAGTTATAAATCTGCCAGAAGCGTATAGGGCATCAGAACGTGGTCCAGATTGGACGGAGGAAAAAAATTCTAACTGTTCCAACTCTCTATTGTCCTATCTCTCTCCATCTTCACAGGAACGAAGTCGTTTTACTGTCTTTATTGATCATGTGGGTTTATAGGGCCAACGGGATCATTCTGGAGAGTGGTTCTTCACATTCATTGCATTCTTTGCTCCAAATGACCTCGAGCAAAATCAAGTAATTGAACTAAAATGTCCACTGTCATCAATCTCTGCCTATCGGTCCATAACTGCTGCGGCAGCTTAAGAGAGAAGATGGGAACGGTTGGTTGAACTCCGGTAGGTTCCTCACTGTATGAACAGCGCTTTCAAGGTCACCTGGAAATGAAGTCATTATCAGCTGGAAGGCTGTCATCTCTACAACGTGTAGCTGTAAACTGCTAAAATACTTTTTGTTCCGACACACAGAGTTTAGTATTAGTGACATTAAGTTAAAAAAGGGGAAACTTCTTTTGAACATGCGTTTCCCCGAAAACTCAACGTCCAGATCAACAAATCAAATCAAATCACTTTTATTGTCACATCACATGTGCAGGTACACTGGTACAGCACATGTGAGTGAAATTCTTGTGTGCGAGCTTCACAAGCAACAGAGTTGTGCAAAAATACAATAACGTAAAACAAGCAAAATAAAATATAAATTGTGTATCGAGTTTGTATAAATATATACAAACTCGATACACAAAGGGTGTGGAGGAGGTTCGAACCGAGAAACATCTTTTTATATCCAGTGTACCACCGTGCTGCCTGAGTTAGTGTTTTATGACTGATCAAAATGATATGCTGATGTTTTCCTTCTAATTTCGAGGTTAACAAAGTCTGAGTTTTAACTCAACGGGACTCTGAATCCACCGGGCTTCATGGTTTAAAACAACAAATAATCCAGGTTTTGCTTCCAGTAACTTCAGCACCAAGGACAGTGCTCATTCACGCAGGTGCTTTTGGTCACTGAGTTTTTATTCTCATTTTCATTTTTATAAAGTGACTGTTTGCCGACATTTTTCAACACTTTTACTTTAGAGCAGGACTGTAAACAGTGAACAGCATCAAACTATGTACAGGCTGCTCTTTTGAACTCACAACATTAACAAAAATCCAATAATCCAAACGCTGATCTTCAGATTTCATTTGGAGCTTTTGCAGCCTTCACAGATTCACTTTCCCCGTTATTCCGCTTTTACGAGGAATAAGCTTGAAGAAAAAGGCGTTCCACGTTTTATAAACCAACCCACACACTTGTGTTTACTTCAGACCCACGCATGCAAACAAACGCACATTTACACACGCATGCAAACACACACAGACACCCACGCCTGGCCGCAACACAGATGATGGGGAGGGTAAGCTGATATGGGAAAGCTTTTGGAATGCCAGATAACAGGATTAGACAAATTACATTTCAACTGTGACCGTGAATCCTGTTTGGATGGGTGACTTGTTTTCTCTCCACCATAAAGCTACGGAATATTCTGAAACTAGAACTTCGTATGCGAAGTCACAAATTTAAAAGAATGTAGGGCGGGGGTGTGAGGTGTATGTTTGGGCGCTCGTTGTCTGCAGAGTTTTGGGGGGATTTGATGTGTTTTATGTATAAAGGGGCGATTTATTGTCTTTCATCTGACAATGGTAATTTGATCATATCTTCAGAAGTCGATTTAAAGAAATATATGTCAACAAAAACACATATTTGTCATTACAAACTTTAAAACTAACTAATGAGCAATCCTTAATCTTGCAGGACTCAAAGCTATGCTGTTTAAGGCCAGTGCGGGTTTGTAGTGTCTTTGAAGGAGCAGAGAGTGACAGTGAGTTACTGGTGGTCTGAACAATTTAAGATCCAAAAAATCAATCTTGCAAAAATCTTCTGGGGGCAGTCAAGGTCCTTCATATGCTCCTGAAGACTGATGGCCAAGAATCCAAAGTGAGCACTCCATCAAAGACAGAGCTGGCCTGGGAGAAGTGTGCATTACTCTGATTTGCCAAAACCACTAACTGGGAAAACCTGTAGTTTTACAATATGAAGGATCTTTGTCCTATAAAGGAAATGCCTTCCTGAACAGGGACAAAGAAAGGCAATAAAAATAAAATGCCAATGATCGCAGGCGTAAAACCTCTTAAGCATCAGCGAGTACCACGGCGCTCTGCACTGTGTAATCTTTGCATAGTATTATACGTGTCATCTAACACGAGGTGGAACAAAGCGCCTATCATATGCATGTAGCGTATGTCATAATATGAAATCAATTATGTGGAACGTAGCTTAATGCGGCCTGTTACTAACTACCAGGCCAAATCTGAAAGAACCAACATTTCACAACAGAACATCAAAGTGTTCCCTTATTTAATGGATAATATTCATTTTGAACTGAATGGCAGCAATAAAAATCAAAAAAGTTGAGATGGGAGCAACAAAAGGCTGGAGAGTTAAGTATGATTATGAGAAACAGCTGGAAGAACTAATGAAGTTCATTAGCAATAGTTCAGTGGTGTCATTGGCTACATACAGACCATCATACTGTCAAAGCGCTGCGAAGGCAGATCTTATGTGTAAGTAAGAATATTGATAATATAAAAAACACCCTGGTGATACTTTGCTTCACTTTCCTTTTTCCCTTCTGGGAGTGAAGTGCATGACGGGAGCTCCAGTAACGTGTAGAAACTAAACATTGTGCTTAAATCTGAGACCTCAGCTGCTATAATAATGTATGCACGCACATTACTGCAAACCATCCCAGTTGCTCGGCCTCAGATGTTGTGCGATTAAACTGCAGTGTCGAGCCAAACTGGATACTTGTTACGAGTCCTGAGGCTCAGTGCTGTTCATAAATGAAATGCTGCTCCTTTTTGTACACTGACTGCTGCTAAGTGCTACGAAAACTCTGCTGTCACTTCTAATGAATGTGTTATGAGGATGTTCTGATGAGTTCACTAATGCTCAAGTATGTTTGGCTGTTTGAATATGTGTGTTTGTGTCACTGCGTCCGTGTAGGAGAGCGTTATTGGCGTGCCGGGCTCGCCGGCCATTGTGGGGGTTTTGATGGTCACTCTAATCTGATCCAACTTCCTTTCTGCTTGTACACGTGTGCTCATGCAGCGTGTACGGGATCTGTGTGTCTAAGTGGGCGTGTGGTGTGCGCCGCTGATGCAGACAGTTTGTCAAATAAACGAACCACAAATGAAAGTGAAGTTTGTCTTAAAGTGCTTGCAGAGCAACACGTAAACAGAAAAACAAGTCTGTTATTTCGTGCCTGCGTCTGAGTAAAGGATGATGTGGTGACAGCGGCGACTCCATTTCCATTTCCTCCTTGCAGCACAAGTCACCGTGCTGGCATTAATTATGAAAAATAGTTTGGGTTGCCGAGCCTGAGGCTGCTCACGGTGAAGAGAGTTATGATGAATGATGTTGAGAGGAATCTGTCAGCTGCCATCCAGTTTAGTCCGCACGCATAATTGAGGGCTGGGGTACTTTCTGACAGAAACATGGTTTATGAGCTCGGGTCCAGCGTAGCGGTTCAGATCACAGCCTTTTTACGCGGCGCTCGCTCCTTTTCTTCTCCTCGGACGTTATTTCCAAGTCTTTGTGGTTTAATGAAGGAATGGATGAATGTTCTTAACACCGGTGGTAGAGCAGGGCAATACGGCCAAAAATATTTACCACGATGTACATTTGAAAATTTGCGATAACGATATAACTGATGATATAATTGATGTGAGACAAAATACTTTACAACTCCTCAACTTTATTAGTGCAAAAAACAAACAAACATCAATGTATTTTCACTTCAACAAGCAGCTGTTTTTTTTAATCTGCATTAAAGTTCTATAAAATGTAACAGTGCAAATGCAAATTCCTCGCTGACAGTTTAACCAAAAGGCGTTTCCAGTGGAAACTGGCCGACATATCCTCAGCATAACCATGTATAATATCCACAGAACTTAAAGAGGTTATACACACACAATACGGTAATATTATGTTGAAGCACAGCACGTATCACTCCGCGAGGCTCCGCCTACAATAGCCGTAACGCTCCGACAATCCATCAAGCGGTGCGGCTTCGTAGCTTAGCAAAGTCGCACTGAAACATTTGACAGATTTTCGAGCGCCGTGCACATAAAATCGTTTCCAGGTCAGTAAACACAACCAGAGTTCATACATAAGGCACACGGGATTATAAGGGGCTCTGTCGACTTTCAGAAACATCAAAGTTTTTCTTTTTTCTGGTATGTGTGGGTTTTTTTTTTTTTTTGTCACAGCACTGTTTGTGTTTTTTGGTTTAAGTTAAACTCTTTGAATGATGGTTTTCTGTTTGTATTTATACTTCCTGCTTCCGTTCTTGCCTTACATTAAAACTTGCCTTTTGTTATCACCGTTCTCGCCTCCGCCCTGCATTTGGGTCCACTATCTCCTCACGCCGCGGGGTCAGGGTTGGACATTTTGCTTTTAACAGCCGTTGTTGTTGTTTTTATTGACTCATTTTATTTATTTATTTATTTTACGGCATCATTGTTGTGCATTCTATTTCGTTTAGTGGCATTTTACGTTGTTAAGCACTTTGTGCAGCATGGCCTTTGTGCTATAGAAATAAACTTGACCTTTTTGTGTCTGTTACTTGTGATAAGTGATAATACGAAAAAAGGATTTCTATTTAAATATTCCTGAGTTGTTTAATTGTGTATTTCTAAACGTTCTAACGTTTAAACTTTTTGAAAACTTTATAAAACAGGGTTTTTATGGTCTTGACAACCTGTGAGAACTGCTCACGGATGAAAACAATAATACAAAAACATCACATTAAAATGCACTCTTGTACTTGGTGTCAGTCAATCAAAAGTCCTTAATCACAGAAAATAAAACATTTAAAGTACATAAACCTCGTGAGCTGACATCCAGAGGGGCTAAATAGTCCGTCATGGCCTTATTATCTTATTCTCCATCTTTTTTCTCACTTATTTCTTCTCTTTATCTAACTTTGAACATTACTTTCTCCATGTGTGGAGCTAAGCGCGAGCTGCAGCATGCAGACACCATGTGCGCTTGCAAAAAAGTAGCTGGGTGGAGACCCAAATTGCACCCAGCTGTACCCTACACAGTTCACCACCAGATGGTGCAAAAGAGCAAAATCTGGACAATACAGCTCAACAAAGCATCAAATGCAAAAGACCGTTACATTGCTTTTGTTGTCAGTCAGACAACAGTCCGACAGTACTGCCAGACACGGCACCGAGATCTGAGGCAGTTTATCCAGCGGCCACAAATGTCTCTTTGCCGTAAGCGTTGGCCTGTGTTACGAGTTCAAAATTGGGGATGGAAACAAGAGAAAAAACCACAATAACAACACTGGTCCGGCCGGGTTGAGTCAAACGATGATTTTAATGATCACACGCGTGGGAGATGGACACTGTATGCAGACAGCCTCAGATCTCAAAATGGTGGAGCATTGCTCAAACTTTTATAGCGTCTGGTGCCTCCACCTTATCATAAAAAGCCTAAACATTCGCATGCTTTCTCTCACACGGCGCCTAAGCTACGACCTTGGCTCCCTGTTTATCTGCTCCTGCTGAGATGGGGCAGAAAACTCCAGCATATTCTGTTCTCTTCTAATCAGACAAATAAGACAATAACTCTCTGCAAACAGTATTTCTTATAACTCAGCAGTATAATGCATCATAAAACAATGTCATTCATTCACAACAAGTCAGCAGTTTAATGTAATGCAAATCAGTTTAGCTAATGCAATAGTTATCAGCTTCTTCTAATTCAGGAGAATAATGCAAAACTAAAACTACATAATAATTCACAATCTTTAATTCGGGGTATAACATGACATAAAATAACACTACAATCCAACAATTCCCCCTGATGAGGTCATTAAAATAATGACCTCACAAACACCCTTCAATTCAGTGTGGCCGGGTTCATCTCTTCTCACTCCCTGAGGTCCTTTGTCCCCCCTGAGGGGCGAACCATATGTGGGATGACCTCTATGTTTGCGCAATTCAGATGCAAGAAAAACTATGATTCCAACAGTAGCAGGTCCAGATGACACTCCCAGTTCTCCCACAGCTTTATTTTGGTGCTACCTTATACCCTTCAGACGTACTCAGACTAGAACCTCTGTCCAAAGAGCTTTTAGCCTTTATTCTATTGCTGCAGCTACCAGTGTCGTCCAGTTGGGTGATCCTCTGCTCTTCATTCTTCAACCTTAGGGGTTAGACAACCCTTTAGTCGTGGCACAGATCAGGGGATTATTCTGCCCCGATTTCAAACAACGATCTGTGTATCCTCCAGAAAAAGGAACAGAAGGTGTCCCCCCCTTTTTTTTTTTTTTTTGCCCAAAAGCCTCTCGAACTCGTTGGTCTGGTGTTCCCGGATTTCCGCCAACCCCTTCATGGTTATTGCTGTGTTTATGGGATCCCATCCTTTCATGGTGACTAGCTGGAGCCCAAACGCCATGACCCTTGGACCCAGTTGATGTCTCGGCAGTCACTGTGTCTGTCTCTGCTACGGAGGATCTCGCATCTCTGTGACCTCGTCTGGTGTCTGTTCCTTTCTCTGTAAGAGACAGAAAACCAAAACACCTCTCTTCCTACCCCTAATAATCTAATGTGTTATCTATTGCCTTCTAGTGATTCAGAATTGGTCTAAACATTCAGAATGTCCCAGGACTTATTCTAATCATATCTTATGTGTGTGTAAGCAGTGTTTGCATTTAGCCCTCTGCACTCAAAGTCAGTACCTGCAAATATTCAGTCCGGACAGTCACGCCGAACGAAGCTTATGACCTTCAAGAGACCAGGTGCCAACTCGTTATAAGCACATTTGCAAGGTGTGTCTGAAAATTATTGAAACCCCTCTTTTTAACAAAAGACAAAGAAATTAACAAATCTTCTAAACGCTATTCAGTTTCATTTCAATGAGTAATGATTAAACATGAAAGTGATAGTTTATGCTTTTTCACTGATTCTCTAAAAGGTCCGTCTTCTCGGACCGCTATTAGCTTAAGCTTTACCATTCCTAAATTATTAAAGACACAAATGAAGTTATAAAATGTTCAAATAATCCTTGTTTGATGTTAAAGCTCAACCTTCCCCCCCTTTTTTGACACATTCCAATGTGTCAAATCAACGGAGCTAGAACATTCAAAAAAGTTAGGCAGCTACAAAGTTTCCCAGACTCTTAAGGTGATCTGCGTGTAACGTTCTGACTCAGGTATTTAATATTTTAATAAATCTCGTTTAATTAACTGCCACTATTTTAAACTAACCTTAAAGACATAATTAAAGAAAAGATCACAAAGAATAACATGATATCAGTGTTTTGTAAGCGCGTGCGGCCTTCTATGCTCGAAGTCTTTTCCCTCAATAGATCAGTCAGACATTCGCGCTGACTGTAGCTTTTAACCCTTATTAACTTGAGCACAACTCTACAATGAGCAACAAGTTGCAATATGTATGAAAATGATCATGGTTACACCTGCAATGAAAAATTATATCATTATCCTAACACCTGTAAATAGAAGATTCATCAGAGGTTATAACAATCACAGGAACACAGATGTTAGTATAAGGTCAAAAGCTTCAATAAATGATCATCGATGCAATGCTTGTTGCATGATTCTCATACAATAATAATGCTGACATTAAAATAACAGTAAAACACCCCCTTTTTCTCCCCTTTCTGACCACAGCAGGGGATCTTAGTTTTGAATCAGCCATGAATCCAGCTCACCTGATTCATCAGTGAGCTCCACCATCACTGGCGTCTGACAGGGTGGCGCTGCATACTCTTCCTTTAATGTCACTATTTTCAACCTGTTAATTAAAGTGTTTAAACCTGAAGTCGACTACGTCCACAACAAGTCAATACAGCTGTAAATGTGGCCAATTATCAATCTATTACCAATCAATAACAACAGATAACTTCTATTTTATGCATGCTTTTAATCAACACTCACCCAGAGGATCTCCAATCCCAGCAAGTTCCTTCTCCTCCTTTAATGAGTCTGTCCTCCTTCCATGCCCTGGTAACTGGTCCATCCAGGAGCCATATGATCTCAAATATACATACAACAAGCCAAACCACACCCTGGTCACACCAACCTTTTCCCGCCCCGAAGATGTCCAGTGCCATCCTAGTATGGACTGTCAAATGTGGCTTTAACGCTGACTATCCTGACAATCCATTTTATAACGTTCCTGGTCAGATTTGCCAATCTCTGCACCAGGGTTTTAACTTTTCGCCATTTCCATTAGTTGTTATTTTTATTTAGTTTCGACTCCAGATTTTCAATTTTTACCAGTTGTAATTAGTTTTTACCAATTCTTTGCTAGTTTAGTGTAGTTTTTATTTTCTGAAAATCCTTAGTTTCAGTTTAGTTTTATTTGTGTTTTGCAAAAATTAA
The DNA here is from genome assembly GCF_057382185.1 of Mchenga conophoros. Taxonomy (NCBI): domain Eukaryota; kingdom Metazoa; phylum Chordata; class Actinopteri; order Cichliformes; family Cichlidae; genus Mchenga; species Mchenga conophoros. The sequence continues at coordinate 41,637,930 of NC_140542.1, forward strand.
GTGTAACAAAATCTCAGTTCCATCATATCAGTCATGCTCTTCTGGTTATCCTTGGGTGTTGAGACTAATAACTATTAACTCTTGCCGCACCGTGTGGTCCTAATTTTGGTTAAAGTTAATTGATAACCTTTTGAAGGCGATTGTTTCACACCTTTATTTAGATGTCCCAGTCCTGTTGTCTCGGGATACATCACGCTGCCTTATCTGGGGTTAGCTGTTTTCTTGGGATGCGAGTTAAGTGGGTGAGCTCTTCAAAGAGGGGGAGTGTGCTCCCCCTGATGAGGTCTTCTAGGTAAGCTAGGTTAACCTTCTTGTGTGAGCTTTTCAAGTGCACTTTAAGGTTAGTGGGACTTTTAGTTTTATAAATGTCCCTCATGACCCCCTGATGACCCAGTAATTCATTTTTGCACACTGTAGTACACATTTAGTTTTTTGCTTGTAGCTCTCATACTCTACTTGCCACTCCTCTAAGTTCCTGATGTTTCTTAGAGAGGACAACAGTACCTTTAAAATTATGTCACATGTGTGGGGGTGTGGCCTTGCCAATTGTTTTGCCCACCTTTTCAAAATGGCTGGCGTGCCCACAAGCACATTCATGGAAAAAGAAAGGTAAGCTTGATATTTAAATTTAAAATGTTTTGTTAAACTCAGATTTTTATTTTATTCAAAAAATAAACATCTAGTAAATAATTTGAGGGGTCTTTAAGAATTAGGCTTATTTAGTTTCACAGGGAACATGACTAATTTATTAATGTGTGCTCTACACATTGGGGCTTTATATTTATATTTATTTCCACTTTTTCCTAATAGACAACTTTTGACAAAGGCGGAGAGAATTCTTAACACATTTATTGAGGGAGATTCAAACATAGACCCACTAGAAGCCACACAAAGATTATCGAGATGCAGTGGCACATGTAACAGAGAAACCACAGGGCCACCTGAAATCTGTCATCCTATCTGGTGCAAAACCAACATGTAGTAGAATCTGGAATTTTGATTTTGAGTTAAAAATAAAATATGGGTAAAATGCAGAAATCTTTTCCAGTAAGTAAAAAATAAGAGTCGCAATTATAGTTGAATCCATAACACCTAATTGTTTCTACAAGATCACGTCGTTGCTAAAAGTTATCAGTGATCTCAATGTGTGAAAAGAACTCACAGTACCTGGAGTTTAAGCTCCTCTTGGCTGAGAATCCTGGGACAAACCTGTGCGCAAGACCTGAATAATACCAGTAATGAAGACTTCTCTCCAAAGATCAATAAAAGGAAGCCCCCATCCGATGAGAGTCTAGCAAAATATGGTTCACTCGCTTGCCTGAAATGGTTAGCAGTCCAAGGCACTTCAGTTGTAGAATGATTGGGTGTAACAATGAAACAGATGTGAGATGAGGGAAGTGCCAAATGTTCCTTTGTGTCTCCAAATAAAATCAGTACTTCCTCAGATATCCTAAATAAATTGACTTTTGTGAAATAGAAAGTCCAGTGCCATCACTTATTCCTGAACCAATAGTTTACAGCTAGTGAAGTGTCAGTGACTTCTGGGTTGGTCCCTGATCTTCATCTTATGAGATTGTTATTTTAATAACACTTGATTCATTTAAAAAGAAAAAAGAAAAACGAAATATTTTCTCCCTGTTTTTTTTCTATTCTCTGGGTCTCAGGAGGACATTACGTTCCCTCTCCACTACAAGACTCTTGTTATGTCTACAAAACAGTCATATTAAAATTCATCCTCAATTCTATTCTGGCGCTGTCTCCCGACTTTTCCTGACCTGATTCTGCGCGTGGACGGAGCAGCCACACAGACGACTCGACTAACGTACTACCTTAATTTCACTACAGCAGGGCACGCACACATCAATGCAACCAAACACATTTTGCTATAAATCCAGTCAATTTTAGTTAGTTTTGTGAACATTCAGTACAGTTTTAGTTAGTTTTCCTTTTTGTTTTGATTTTATTACCGTTAACGCAAATTTTTCCACTTCTAGTTTTCGTTATTTCATTTGTTGTCTTTAATAATAATAATCTTCTCTGCACCCTTGAATAAACATACTTAATATGATCAACATTTTGCTGCTTGTTATTTCACCATCTTATTGAATCAAATACTTCATCCTTATGTGGTTTACGACATTATATTTATCTAAATTCCACTTTG
>NC_140543.1:0-43524 GCF_057382185.1 Mchenga conophoros
TTTGTTTTTACATTCATCGGGCCCCAATGTGACCAAATATCAAAGAGAAATTAAAAATGCTGCCGTGGAAGAGTTCGGGTCTTAGGAGGTTAAAGCACTCTTCACACGTGATTTCGTCTTCATTACGTCTCTTCCATTAAATTCAAAGTATTTCAAAACAACAGAGTATGATGCTGAACGACAAGCTCCTCCCCCTCTGCTGTACAGCACAGCTCAGTTTTGTTATATGTGTCTTAACACAGTGTTACTCGTGCAGACGAGTTCAGGAAACCTTCAGAGAACAGCTGTGATTCAGGAAGTGCTTGATGTGCTTTTGTGTTCTGTTTGTCGAGCACACAGTTTCAGTTTTGTTCCATGATCATCATTTCATAGAAGGAAGCCGAAATCAAATTCAAGGCTGAAATCTGATCATTTCACTGCCCTACAAGCTACTGATCAACACAATGTGACAATTTTATGTGTTATTACTTTTATTTTCTCTCACGTGCAGCAGAGACGCAACTTTAGACGACTCGGTGTCGCGCTGTGGCGCTCTCATGATGAGGGTTTTTAATTCTCCAGTGAAACATGATGACTCTCACACAAGGTCATTTTTTTGTTTGAATTGTGTTAAGTTTGTTTGTGCAGTGTACCATTGGATGTGCGGACTGCCACTGAATTACAGTTGGTGTTTCATGATATAAAATCTTGTTAAAGCCGGCCATAGAAAGAAGTACATTTGTTCTGTTTTATTATAAAATCTGTGTTTTCCAGCACTCACACACTCTGGAAGAAAAATGTGTGTAATATGAACCGAAGTGTTTCCTGTAGTTGCTAAGTTCTGTGAGTTTGCTGCAGTTTTCTGTCACAACAATGTAAATATAAAAAGGTACAAGTGGAGGCGTTGCTCGGCAACTCTTAGTTTTTAAAGCAGCTTCTTTCCCTGCAGAGTTAGACTGGCTTTGTTTTCCTTTTACCGCCATCAGTTAAGTTTGTGTGTGTATTTGAACTTGGTTGGAAAATTGGATGTATGAAATGTTTCCATTGTATTCTGTCATATTCTGATCTACGTATGATTTCTTTCCCTTGTTTTTACTCTACCTCAGATATTTGGATTGTGACCTGAGATACTGAAGCTGAGAAATCCTGTAGTGCTCACTGACCACACGAGTCTTTTATTTGTGGAAAGCATGTATCACTTTTTGTTCTTCTGTTTTGTGTTCAACTAATTTTGATTGTTCAGGATTTAGAAGTGAAACTAGGAAGTTGTAGATTTTCACCATGCTCTTATAAAAAGCTCTTTCTAAAGTTTTTTTGTCTGTTTCATGATTTATAAATCAAAGCCGCAGTAAAGATGCAGAGCTGAAGATGAAGACACTTCACAGAATCAGAAGCCACAGTGTGTCAGAATTAATACTGAACTGTTAACTTAAATCAGGAAGTGAAATTCTAGAGATGAAGAATGTCTTTTGTCAGAGTGTCCTGGGCTCAGAGACACAGAAACCCCTTCGTTTCACAACATTTACATTTCAGATACATTTCAGGACCACAGACAGCAACGATGTTTCCTCCTGACTGTTGATGCTGATATAAAGTGTTGGTTTGTGGTTGGTGTGGATTTGCTGCTCATGTGAATCCTCCCACAGTGTTTCATTAGCAGCTGTAACCACAGTGACTCTGATAAAACAGGAATTAGCAGAATCCATCTGATATGAAGCTGTGCTTTGAATACCACTTCCCTCCTCTTTGAAGAGTAGTCAGATATCTGTGTTCAGGTTTTTGTACAGCCTCTTCTACACTTTGTATCACTGTGTTTGTAGAGCACAGTAGTAGAGAGCTGTGTCTGCCAGGGTTAGGGCTGCTATGGTCAGATTAGTTGTTGTACGTGATGTTTTTGATTCATATCGATTATCAGGAATATATTGATCACTCCATAATCTTTCTCCTTTGAAGAGTATAAACTGAGGAGCCTGAAGGTCAGAATCATGTCTGTACCAGTAAAGGCGTACATACTCTGATGTTGTCTCATAGCTACATGTGAGTTTGACAGATTCTCCTTCTGTTTTAGTGACTTCAGGTTGTTGAGGAGTGATTGAGTCTCCAGCTGTTAGTCCTGGAAAAAGAAAGAAGAAAAGTAGTGAAATGCAGTCTGTATATCTGCTTAATGCAGCAGCTTCAACTAAACTTTAATCCCTGTTCTTAAACTCACCTATAATGTGAGATAGAAGCAAAAAGAGGTGCAGCAACATGTCTTTGGAGTTATTAAAGCCAGACAGACAGCACATGAACAATGTTCTTCCACTGCAGCACAATGACCAACAAATAATGTCATTGGATGAGCTCAACTTCAGTGGGCGGGGCCAGTTTAATAGCTGAGCCAATCAAATAGTTTTGTGTTTCCACAGCAGCTCTGTCTCTACAAAGGTTTTTACAGAGTTTTGCTGTTTCCTGTCACTGTGGGCTGCAGAGCACAGTAGTACACAGCAGAGTCAGACACTGCAGCAGAGGAGATCTCCAGATAAAAATCGCTTTTGTCTTGATCTTTTCTAAACTTCAGCTTTTCTATTTTCTCTGAATGTTCATCTATGAGAAGCTGTGGATGTGAACCAGACTTCTGATGATACCAGTAGAGGTTGAGGACAGAGCCTGAATAGTTGCAGGAGAGAGTCACAGTGCCTCCTTCCAAACTCGTCACTACATCTTTAGATGGTGTCAGTAAATCCTCAGAGGATCCTGAAAACAACAAAGACATATTTCACCATCATGTTTCTGCATCTTTAAACTTAGTTTATAAAAAGTGAATCAATTCAAACAACATCCAGATATTTTCATGTCCATCATCTCCTTTTACATCTCACTCCATCTTTTGATGACTCACCAGTCTGAAAGGAGACTATCATCATCCAAATGAAAAGCAGACCGTGTCTGTGTTCTGTCTCCATGCTTGTCTGTGTCAACAAATTGGTTTCCTGACCTAAACTCCTTCAGCTGCCTGTACAGAATGAGCAGCAGGACCAGTGAAGGAACCTCTCTACTCTATACATGCAGCGTGATGCCTGAATGGATTAACATGTTTGCCTTTTCCTTACTTTATTAGATATTCCACTGAAAATTAAAAACATACATGCACAAATAAATTAGTCCCATATTCAGGCACATGAACACCACACAGTTGGTTTCCAGGTACAGGTTCCATTAAAACATACGTAGATGTTATACTCATATTAACAGTTGTGTTTTATGTATCTTTTTAAAAATATATACCAATGAAAAGTACGTCAAACAGTTTTCTGGGTCCTTTCTCTTCAGCTAAACCAATTTAAAATCATCAATTAAATGAACTCAGTTCAATTTTATTCATATAGTGCCAAATCAGAGCAATATTAAGCTTCAAGAAGCTTATTATTGTAAGGCAGGGGTCCCCAACCCTAGTCCACGAGGGCCGGTTTCCCTGCAGGTTTTAGATCTCACCCTGGGTCAACACACCTGAATCAGGTGAATGGAGGTGAGCTGAGGTGTTAGTCCTTTTGGCCACGTGCTCCATAAAGTGTGAGATGTGGTGTTTGATGGTGGGATGTAAGAGGAGGCGGCCTGCACAGGTACAGCTTACTCAGCAGAGAGCATCTTATTCTTGTTTATATTCCAAACCCTGTTCACCACAGAGATCCACAGCCTGTGATACCAAACAGTCTCTGGAGCCACTGGATTCAAACTGGGAATCAGAGCATCAAGGTGGGAAAAATCCACTTATGATGTTACCGAAACCTTTTATTTTTCAGGAATGTGTAACTAATATTCCCTCCTACTAGAAACTGAGCTGTTACGTAAACGAAGTGGAACGGAAGTCCTTGTCTGCCGGAGTTTGACCGTGTGACACCAGGCGGAAGTAAACAAAGGAAAGGCGGAAGTAGCTTTCCTCCTGTGTTGAATCAGCGGCGTGTGTGAGCTGAGTGTGTGAGCCGCGGCAGCAACGATGCCTTCAGTTCAGTATCTGAGAGAGTTCATCAACGAGCGACTAACTGCTGCTGCTGAACAAATATTCTTGGAGTTTGAAAAAACGATCGTCCAGTACGAGGAAGAGATCGACCGTCAGCGCAGACTGCTGGATATCACCTGGAAACCCCAAATCAAGCTGCACACAGCAGGTGAGTCACTCTGATGCTGCCGTGATTCTCATTAACGCCGTTTTAAACGAGGAGTTTGTCCTGCAGCTGCTGTCAGGGTGAGCACAGGGACCCCACACCGAGGCTCAGGAAACCTCAGTGGGCAGACAGTCTGTCTCTCAGCCGGTGAGAGTTGATAACTAGCCCTGTGATACCCGTTATCTCTGATTGGAGTTTAAAGTTTTGGTGAGTCAGCTAGCACACAGACAGTCCGGCTAATGCAGCTTGATTTGTGGTTAAAGCTCTCAGCTGATTTTGTAACGGTGCGTTGTTGTCAGCTGGGTGTAGAGAGCATCTGGCAGACGTTACAGGAGTCTGTCTGCTCGGACTACAAGACTTAAACAGTTTCTACCATCAAGCCATACGACGCCTCAACCACAACACTTCAACACACACAGTCCACGGGACGCACTCAGAAGCTGCAGCTTCACAAGTTCTCTGTTTAATCTGCACTGGTCACTCCACTTTATTGATAGTTATATTTTTAAAAAGTGCAATACTGTAACAAGTGCCACAAAAAAACAAAACTTTGTAAAGTTTGTACTGCTGCTCATCCCTGTGCAGTGTCCCATCTGCCCCCCCACACATTCCTATTTAAGATTTTCTTTATTTAATCACTAGTGTGTACATATATTTATATATACATACATATATTCAGTCAGTTAACTGGAAATTTCTCTCTTTTTTTCCTTTACTACATCTTATTAATATTTTGCTCTTTACTATTTTTATTTTATTTGTTTTATTTTTATTTTTTATTTATTTTTTCTTCTACTGTACCATTCTGCTGAGTGACTGTCTTCTGCTCGTCAAATACATTTCATTGCGATGTTGACCCTGTGCTAACTTGCATATGACAAATAAAACTGAAAACTGAAACTGAGCTGTCAGCTGATCACCGCCACCTGCTGAGCTGGCATCTCTTCAGTCTTCACAGGAAGGTCAGTGCCAGGGTACTCGATCTGTCCTTCCGGAGGGATCTGTTACGATTTGTAATGGACAGTAGGGGTGGGCGGTATAACCGGTAAACGGTAGAAACATTATAAATTTGGCCAACGGTACAGATTTTGACTATACCGCTCTACCGCATGTTGATGATGTCATCAAGCTGCGCCTGTTTTGGTCGAAAGTAGTGATGGGATTTGCGGCTCTTTTTAGAGAACCGGCTCTTTCGGCTCGGATCATTAAAAAGTGTCACGATGTTTATATGATTAAACTCATGAGTTTAATCATATAAACATCCAAATAAACTAAACTCAAAACACTGGGTCATAAGACCCAGGATCGTGACAAAAAAGAGTCGGATCGTTCAGCTCCGAACCGGCTCTTCAGGTTGTTTTGTTGCTTTAATTAATTTATTATTAACAATAATAAATAAGGAATTACTAATGTAAAAGAAAGTGGTTTTAGTTATATATGTTTATATATAAATATATGCGGTGGCCCCCAGAGACAAAGCATGCACAAAGTCCAAAGCACATTTCTAGCATTAACTGAACTTCCAAAACAGCGCTACTAGATCACTTAAATTACACAATGGAAAGCATGTGTGTATTGTTTGTGTATTTATACACAAGCACTCATATAGATTCAAATAATAAAAAAAAAAAAGTTCATTTACCTGTTACTACCACACAACAAATCAATGGTATCAAGCGGTGCGGCTTCGTAGCTTACCAAAGCTACATTTTGACAGATTTGTGAGCGCCGTGTAGCACATAAAATCAGTTCAAGGTCAGTAAGCACAACCAGAATTCATACATAAGGCGCACTGTAGATTTTTGAGAAAATGAAAGGATTTTAAGTGTGTAAAATACGTTATACAGAAGAAAATAACATATCGCGATATGTATCGTTACCACGCATGCTTCAAATTATACCGTGATATGGATTTTAGGCCATATCGCCCAGCCCTAATGGACAGAATTTCTCCTCTGATCTTTTAATATATGTATTAGATCTTACTAAAATTATAATTATTACTTTTTCTCATTTTACTGCAGCATTTAAAAATTTCCTTTATATGTGATGCTGATTCCAAGCATACTCTTCCTGCTAATGTAGAGATCAGGCAAGAGAGCAGTCTGTAGAATTTTAGCCCTGAATGTTAATGTAACCGGAAACAGTGCTTTTATTTTAGAGTATATGCTGAAGGACGCTAATGCAAAACAATCACCACAAGCTTTCCATTTAACATCCACACATTTCATGTTGATTATTCAGTCATTGAACATATATATTATTTATTGCCAGCAGCTTTTCAGCTGTATCTTGCATTTTAACTTCCCTCTCTTACTGCTGTACTTCTGCTGATGTTCCTCTGTTGGTGAGCCTGAGTGAACCGCTGGCAGAGGAGATAAATTGCTTCTTCACCTGCTCCGAAACACCACAACAGCAGCACTCAGCTGCTTCAGCCCTGTTCCCATCCTCACCCTGACCTTCACCTGGTTCCTGCACCGCTCCACTCACTGTACCAGAGCACGATGTCACACAGGTGTTCCAAGCAGTGAACCCCAGGAAGGCTGCCGATCCAGACAGAGTACCTGGCAAGGTGCTAAGAGCATGCACCCACCAGCTCACCCTCATCTTCACAAGAATCTGCAGCCTCTCACTAGATCAGGTAGCCATCCCTTCTTCTACAGAGAAGAAGTCCTGAAGTTGGCAGCATGGTGTTCAGAGAACAACCTGGCACTGAACACCAAGAAAACCAAAGAGGTCATTGTCGACTTCAGGAGCCACAGCACTGACTTAGTCCCCCTTTACATCAACGCAGACTGTGTGGAGAGAGTCCATACCTTCTGGTTTCTCCGAGTCGTCATCTCCACTGACATCTCCTGGACAGACAATATCACAATGGTCATCAAGAAGACCCAACAGCGACTACACTTCCTGAGGGTCCTCAGGAAGTACAAACTGGACTCCAACCTGCTGCTGACCTTCTACCGCTCGTCCATTGAGAGCCTGCTGAGATACTGCATCACAGTATGGTTCGGCAGCTGTACTAAGGCGGACAGAGCGAGGCTTCAGAGTGTAGTTAAGGCAGCACAGAAGATCATTGACTGCCCTCTCGCCTCCCTGATGGACATTTATTCCTCCTCAGCAGAGCAGCAAACATTATCAAGGACAGCTCCCCCCCCTGGCTTTGACCTCTTCAGCCTGCTTCCCTCAGGGCAGCACTACAGGTGCATCAGCACAAAGACCGACTGACTAAAAAACTGTTTCTTTCAAAGAGCCATAACCAGCCTGAACTCACACAAGCACTGACCACACAGTTCCACCCCCCAATTCAAGGACTTCTATACACAGACTACCACTCAACTAACATCACCACTGTGCGACATTTAATTTATGTGCAATAGCCCGCACTGTAAAGATATAACAATAATTTTTTCCAATATTTGTATAATTGCTATTTTTTTAATACACACTGTTCATCTGTATTATGACAATAAAAGGCAGTCTTTTCTGTTCTTAATTGTGCAGTAGGGTGTGTATTCTCAGCTGTGGCCTTTCTCCTTCTAATAATCTTGATGCGACTTTCTCACTTCACAACTGACTGTGAGGATTCCAACATCAACACTCATTCTCCAATATTTTTAACAGCTGACAGCAGCGATCATCAGCACTGACTAGAAGAGGACATTTTTTTATGGATTTCTTTACTGACTCACACTGTGGAGCCTTATTACAATCGATATTTTAATATGCGTTTTTCTTCTCTCCTTTCATCCTTGTAGACCTCCAACAGCAACACATTTTTAAGGAAGAGGAGGATCTCACTAATCAGGCACTCCAGCTGAGTGTGGAGCAGGAGGAACCAGAACTTCCACAGATTAAAGAGGAACAGGAGGAACTGTGCAGCAGTCAGGATGGAGAGCAGCTGGGACTGAAGGAGGAGACTGATACCTTTATGGTGACTGCTGCTGAGGAAGGAGAGCACAGTGAACCAGACAGAGAGAGGCCACTCCCTCACAGCTGTCCTGAAACTCACACCCAGGATCAGGAAGGAAGCAAGAAAGTAGATCCAGGATCAACTGGAAATACGAACAGAAGAGCCAGTAACAATGCTGAAGACTGTCCCATTTCAGGTAGTCAATGTAAAACTGAAACAGGTAAAAAGTCTTTAAAATGTGATATTTGTGGAAAAAGCTTTAAGAAAAGGTCCCAAATAAAAGAGCATTACAGAATCCACACTGGTGAGAAGCCACATTCTTGTAAAATATGTCAGAGAGGTTTTTCTCATAGGAGCAATTTGGTGCGCCACATGAGAATTCACACGAAAGAGAAGTTACATTCCTGCCAGACATGTGGAAAAACCTTCAGTCAGAACAGTCATCTGCTGGTCCACATGAGAATCCACACAGGTGAGAAGCCGTATCCTTGTGAAACCTGTGGGAAAAAGTTCACATGTAGTACGCATTTGTCAGCGCACTTAAGAACGCACACAGGTGAGAAACCCTTTCATTGTAAAAGATGTGGGAAAATGTTCTCACGAAGCAGTAATTTGCTGGAGCACATGAGAACACACACAGGTGAGAAGCCGTATCTTTGTAACACATGCGGGAAAAAGTTCACATGTAGTAGTCATTTGTTAGTTCACATAAGAACTCACACAGGTGAGAAACCATATATTTGTAAAATCTGTGGGAAAATGTTCACACGTAATAGTGTTTTGTTGCGACACATGAAAACTCACACAGATGAGACGCCATAGTCTTGAAATTTTTCTAGAGAAGACATCCAAAGCGACTCCAAACTAGGAAAAAAAGAGATTCATGGTTAGTGTTATTACTATTCAAGGTTTATTAGAGTGCACTCCAACTGTGATCATGTGAGTTTTGTTCCATCTGTGTCACACTTCACTGCCATCATGAGGATGAAAGAAAACTCCAAATGAAAAACATAATGAATATTAAAATGATCTCATTGCCAACTGGATACAATTGATATTGTGAACATTTTTTTCCAACCCTCATATGTAACAAAAGCAGAATAAAGATGTCCAGCATGTTGTTGTAAAAGACTCTGTATTTAAAAAAAGAAAAGAAATAAAATGTCTCTGTAATGATGAATGATGTCAGTGTTTTCTTTTTTTCAAGCTGAGGAGTTAAAGGCTTTTTCTCAGAGCATCATTAGTGTTAGTAATCGATACAGCTATCAGTGCCTGTTGTTTTTGTGATGTCATATATTCATTCTAAACATAAAGTCTTTGTAAAGTTGTAATGTAGAAACGACAGATTGACACTGAAGGCTGCAGAGAGCTGTGACTGATCATAAGTGAAAGCGGTCACAGAGGAGAGTTCAGTTCAAACATGTAAGATATGCTTTAATCTCCCAGCTGACCTGCTGCGGGTTAAAGTTTGATATGATGGTACTCTGATCAATGTAAACATGTCGTACTGAACCTGCTTTTTTTTTACAATAGTGCATATAGCACATTTACACTAGCACTCTAAAGTACATCATGATTGTCCTCCGGTGGCTCAGATTAATGTTTCAATTCAAAACATGAAACTCTTAATTTTTTTTGTGCTTCCACAGCAGCTCTGTCTCTGTCTCTGATCTTTACTGCTTCATTTCTCTGTTGTCTTTGTCATCAGTCCAATGACACAAGAATCAGAGGTGTAACAGTGTGTGGCTCCCTCTAGTGGATGTTGTGGAGTATTCTGTTGTCTTTGCTCCAAAGGTTTTTGTACAGAGTTTTGCTGTTTCCTGTCACTGTGGGCCTCACAGCACAGTAGTACACAGCAGAGTCAGTCACTGCAGCAGAGGAGATCTGAAGAGTCATCAGTGTTTTATCTCCACTCACATTAAACATTATTCCAGGAACTGGATCTGATATTCTGTCTCCTGTTCCAAAGTGAGAGATCAGGAACTCTGGTGGTTTTCCAGGATATTGTCGATACCAGAAGAAGTAATCAGTTCCAGCAGCAGCTTTGGAGTATTTATAGGACAGAGCAACAGCGCTGGCTTCTAAAGTAAATTCTTTTTCTTTGGTTGGAGTGAGTTCTTCACATCTGATAACTGAAGAAAAAGGAATATTGTTATTAATCAGTTACACAAAATTTACAGTAATCATTGAATTGAACATAGTTTCCTGTGTAGGTGAGCAGACCTGTGAGAGTGAGAAGAATCAGAGGAAACACACAGTGATGTAATGACAGCATGTTGAGGAACATAAAGTTTGTTTTGTGTTGAACTCTGTTGAATGTGGAGGTTTTTCTCTCTTCTATAGTTCAGTAACAGCTCAGCTCCTCCCTGAATCTCTGCTCCTCCTCTCTGCTCTGTGTTTGCTGTGTTGCTCAAAGACAGTAATTAGTTCAGGACATGATTTAGTTACATAAAGGTAATAAATAAGTGTGTAATTAATAAATATTGTAAGTAAATTTATTCTAAAATGTTTTGGCTTTGAAATCTGATCAGAGGAAGACGTGTGTCACAAATGGTCTCTGTTGTGTTATGCATTGAGCAACAGTAGCGTTTGGCCATGACCCTGTCTTTGGCGTATCTTCTCCGGTAATGTTGTGAACAAATGTTTCAGCAGGAATAAAAGAGGAAGCTCATGTACATGCTCGTGCCTTGGGAAACTTTCATCTTTGTGAGTATTAATATGTTCAGATAGAACGTGGATATGTCTTTGACACCACCTTTTAGGTCATGTAATGTAATGTGCATGTTTTTAAAGTAGGTTAATTATTAAGTCTGGCATTGACGTGTGTATTAGCGAGGAATTTCTTTTTCATACAAAAGAAAAAAGCCTTGAGAAGGAAAAGGTTTATAAAGAGCTTCAGTAAAATGAAGAAAAACAAGACTTGCTCCATTTATCAGCTTCAGCTTACTGGTTCTCATAAAGCACTTTTCTACTTGAGCGCTCAGAGTGCTTCATACAACAGCCTCATTCACCCTTTCACACACATTTATACTCAGAGCAATTTCAGGTTAATCAAAGCCTCCCGTAAAAATCTGTTTTCTAGTTGTAATCTGCTGAATGAATCATCTGCAAGAGATAAAATCATCTATTAAAATATTCTTAATATTCTGTGAGCAAACAAAACAGAGAAAGATGAGTGTTTGGTTTGAAACAGGAATGTTCCCACGGCTGTGTTTCTTCCAGCTCTGCTGCTCTGCTGCTGCATGACAGGCTTCACCTGAGCTGAACACTGTGATTACAAGACTCAGAAGACTCGTGACGTTATTGTAGCTGCTGAAGTTCGCTGTCACAGCTGTGCCTCATTCTCTAAGAGTCTACAGAGGTTTAACAGACTGTGGCTCCCTCTAGTGGATGTTGTGGAGTATTCTGTTGTCTTTGCTCCAAAGGTTTTTGTACAGAGTTTTGCTGTTTCCTGTCACTGTGGGCCTCACAGCACAGTAGTACACAGCAGAGTCAGACACTGCAGCAGAGGAGATCTGAAGGTTCAGACCATTTCTGTCATCGACCATTCTGACAGAAAGTTTGGAATTTGTTGTGTTTTGTGTTCCAAAGTTAAAGGTCAGGAACTCTGGTGGTTTTCCAGGATATTGTCGATACCAGTAGAACTGATCACTTCCAGTTGCTTGTCTGGAGTATCTGTAGGACAGAGTAGCTGTGCTGCCTTCCAAACTGGACTCTTCAGCTTTGCTGGCAGTGAGTTGTTGACAGCTGACACCTAAAGAAACAGAAATCTGTAAATATTTTACAAAGAAATCGTGAATAATAATTAAAATATTAGGATGAAGTTTTTTCACATGTACCTGTTAGAATCATGATGATTAACAGAGAAGTTTCATAACAGCCCAACAACAACATGTTGGACTGAATCTTCTGTGTTGAATGTGGAGGTTTCTCTGTCTCGTCTGCTCTTCAGTCGCAGCTCAGCTCCTCCCTGAATCTGTGTCTCCTCTGGTTTTTATTTCCTGATCAAATCTTGTCACCATGAGACTTTTCTGTGTTCTAACACTCACCTATGCAGTGAGAGAAAAGTACAAACAGGTAAAGGAACATGTTTCAGGTGCTGAAGTCACACAGCAGATGAACAAAGTTCAGCAGAATGAAAAGACTAAGCAGCCTCTCTGCTGCACAGCCTTCTCCTCAACATCAGGCTGGCTGTAGTTCTGCAGGAAGAGACCATCTCATTGGCTGAGTTCAGCATCAGTGGGTGGAGCCAGACAGAAACCTGTTTAGAGTCTTTATGAACAGCGAAACATCTGCTGGTGTTAAAAGAAACTAAAGAGGTGCAGTTACAAGTACAAGTACATCCAGACAGTGACTTTTACGGCTGGCTTCTCCACATCAGTGTCTGCACAAGTTTCCCGTTCAGACTGTAAAGTTTGGGGAGGAGAGGATTCCCTGGAATCATCAGTGACAGTGAATTCACTGATAACTACACAATTATTTGACAGCAGGGAAAAAAGCATATCTGAACCTGTGTTTATGTTCGGCTGTGATAGTTGTAGCAGTCAGACAGTGAGTGAGAGAGACAATCTTCTGTGTACTTAGAAGCCATTCTTTCTGCTTCTGTTCTGATTCTGAGGTAATTTGGGTTGAACCCAGGACTGTATCGGCGTTGGCTGAATAGCAGTGGTGTTCACCTTGTGGTGTCAGAACACACAGGACGCACAAATAAGGTTATTCCGTCTTTACTGTGATTCTGTAGCTTAACAGCGCAGCACAGCAGCACAGTAATGCAACCGCAGGCTTACAGAGGATGTACAAGAACTCGTAGGTGGGGGGGCTGTTAGCTGTTAGCTAACAAGAGCAGAACATATACAAAATACTGAATATAACAAACATTTAAGTCATGAATTAAGATTCATGAGCTTTCTTCCAGTCTGACCAGAACTACAAATGGAAATTCCGATATGAAGATCTCCATGCACTACTCAGAAAACCTCACAGTCCATGACATTAATTGCCAATACACCCAACAACACAAAACAGCCAATCAACCAAAGCGGTTGCCCCATGATCGTAAGGTCAGGGGTTCGAATCCCCTGAACGGCTACCCTGAGGTACCCCTGAGCAAGGTACCATCCCCACACAGTGCTCCCGGGCGCTGCACTGGTGTCTGCCCACTGCTTCACTGAGTGAATTTCCCCACGGGGATCAATACAAAGTGTGCAGTATTATTATTGTGTACAACATTAGCAGCATGAACTGGCCACACAGGTGAACAGGCCAATACACATTGCACTTCTACATCCACTAAATGCCTAAAAGACTAAAGCTGTCCTTTCCAGGCAGGGCTCCACGTCCACTCAGTTCTTTAGCAACGCGCACGACTCACACTGTGTGTCGACATCCCCCGCTGAGTCAGTCCGCTCAAACTCTGATCCCTGGAACATGTGTTCAATAGTGCACCTGTGCCCTCTCGCCACAAGGGGGCTCCCACACACAGTTGACAGCCTTTCCAACACAGAGGACAGATTCTGTAAAATATCGGCTGCACATGATCTTGGGTCTGATTATTGTAGGGTCTACCTCACAATATAAAGCACCTTGAGGGGACTGTTGTTGAGATTTGGTGCGATTAATAATGTTTGAACTTTTAAGGTTGTTCAACATTCGTAGTTCTGTTTTGCATTTTGGAACATTTAGTTGTTTATTATAATGCAGTCTTAAGCCTTTACATGACATATTTTGACTTTGTGTATCTGTGTTGGTAGGCAGGTTGGACTCAAATATATGATTTGTAAAGTTCATTGGAGGCGTATAGTGCTCCAGGGACTCCAGGGAGGAAAGGAGTCCACACAACACTCTCTCAACTCAGGGTTTGTCTTACCACACACCTGGGAAGATCAAAACCAGGAGTCTACACAGAAGAAACACACAGCAAGTATCTTGAAGCATCAGAAGCAGCACAAACACTGAGCAGGAGGAGCCAGGGCTTCACTAACTCTAATCCAACAGTCCAGTGAAGAATGACAGCCAGCTCAATTCTGCATTTGAGATCATCGGAGACACGTGGGTCAGGTCAGAGGCAGCAAGCTGAGACGAGGCCCACTCAGGAACACGAACAACAACAAAGGAACACAAACAACAACAAAGGAACACAAACAACAACAAAGGAACACAGACAGAGGAGAGAGAGAAAACTAAAGTCCAGAGACAGACAGCAAACAAACCGAGAAATCAGCCGGAGACGACAGAGACCATCACATTTGGCTTTTAATTCAATGTAGGTTTAATAAGTTTTTAGATTGAGTTGAATCATTTCAGTTTAGTTTGCAATGTTTAAGAATATTTATTTTTAACTGTCATTGTCTGTTTTAGTTTTAGTCTTTATTAATTATTATTGCCTGGATGGCAAACGTCACATAAAGCCTCATAAAGCCTCATAAAGCCTCATAAAGCACATTCTGAACGTTTTGATCAAATTCACAAATATTGAAACTACGGGGATTTCCACCGTTAATCTTTCTTTTTTCCAAGTTCACAAAATAATTTCAGGTCTAGTTTTTATTTTTGTTTTAGTTAACCAAAAGGCTTTTCACATGCAGATTATATTAGTTCACTATAATAACCGTGATATATACACAGTAAAGGTGTTCCTCAAAAATGCACTGTAAGTGTAAGAAGTGGACACGAGTGATGACGAGCAGGTCCAGATGCTTCTAAACACGGAAAGAAAGAAAGGAACATTTTGGCTTCATCTCAGGAGAAAGTAGCGCTGACTGAACTGGTTGTTGCTACTGCAGTGGTCTGAATGCTCCCATCTGTTAATCTACAGCAAAAATCATGACATTTCAAACGTGATCCAAATAAATTAGTTAATCCTGTGAAATTACACTGTCAGAGTGAGGGCTGCATTAAAATAGGTGACTCTGAAAAATATTTGTAACACAAAGTATTTGCAGTAATGTTGTTCACCTGGTTCAGAGTTTAATTTGTTCCCTTTCCGATCGTGTCCTCTCGTGTCAGCTCCCCTAGTTAAAGGTTCTGACGTCCTGACGGTTGCTGGTCTAGTTTTACCTTCTGTCTCATTGCTTCTGATGATCCTCACCTGCGTCTTGTTACACTCTTGTTTCTCCTGATGCCTCTGACCCTCGGGTGTTTAAATAGTGCTGTTTATTCCTCAGTGTCTGTGTCAGTCTATGTTGACCTACCATCATGTGTTCCCTGGTTGACTGGAGATGAGTTTTCTGGAGTTCGTCTGTTGCTGCCTTCTTAGTCAGCAGTCTTATTGCACCGGTCACCCAGGTCACCACCATCACCGCTGCCACCCAGCATTCAAGCTGTGACGCTGGTGCCCAGCTTGTAAGAGCTCCTGTTATTCGGCATTCCAGACAGTTCCATGAATGAACCAGCTTCATCATTGGTGTGGTTGTGGTGGGAGGATGAGGAGCCATGCTCCCTCTTCCAGGAGGAAGAGTGTTCTTGTCACCGGTTCTCCCCGTGGTTCAGTCCAGATGAAGCCAGTGAATGTTGTGCCTGTTTACCCAGACTAGCTCAGTTAGGCACAACGAGAGCAGGCAAACCCTGAGAGTTTCCTGACCCCAGGCAACCAGCGCAGTGTCCGCAGCCTATCAATAAACACTGTTCCAGGTTTATGTAGACGACTTAGCTGCTGCTCCTCTCATTCAGTATTATTAAAGTGAAATTCTGTAGTCTGCATTTCATGTTGTGCAGCCTCATTTAACTACAGTTGGTGCTACAAGTTGTTGTATAAACTTCCTGAGATTAAAACCACTCGTGGCTCTGATCATGTTAATGACTATTACATATCTGGACTTCATATGATTGCTGGGTTTCTCTCTGCGTGTATTATTGTAGGGTCGACCTTACAATATAAAGCACCTTGAGGCGGCTGTTGTTGTGATTTGGTGCTGTGTAAATAAAGTTGAATTCAATTTAAACATCATGATGAATTTCTCATCTAAAGCTCTCATTGAAAGTCTCCAGGTGAGGAAAAACGTGGTTGTTGTATCAGTGACTTTAAAATACTCGAAGCAGAAGAAACACACTTCACACAAAGCACATCAGTAAAGAAAACTGAAGATCAATATATATTTAGTCTCTATCACACAAAGAACATTGTTCAAGCAGGAATTTCTCTTTCTGATCAGCAGTGCAAAATATTTTCTCAGCCCCATGTCAGAAGAGCTTTGGTGCAGAGGTCAGCACCGTCACCTCACAGCAACAAAGTCCCGAGTCCAACTTCACCTTCATGTGTGGAGTTTGTATGTTCTCAGCTTGTTTGTTTGGATTCTCTCTGGGTGCTCCAGCTTCCTCTCACAGTCCAAAGACATGCAGTTAGTGGAATGAAGTTAATGTCAGCCCTGTCTCAGATTGGTGACCTGTCCAGCTTGGACCCTGGCTCACACTCTACGGTTGCTGGAAGCTTCAATCTTCAACGGATTGAAATTAAGAAGGAATCATTTAGAGGAGTTTAAAACATTAAATCATTGAATCCATGAATCTGAAAGTGTTTTTGAGTGCAAGATGCAGACTGAAAGGTCTATTTAGCAGTGCTTCTCAGAGTTTTATACTGAACTAAGCACAGACTGACTGAAGAATTATGAAACCAAGCTTCAAATCCAGGATAGAGGTTGTTTGCTGTGCCGGCAGGACGGTCCACATACACTGCTACTCTGTTGGAGGAGAGCAGTGCACATGGACCGGCTTCATTATTCTCACTGAAGAATTATGAGACCAGACTCCAAATCCAGGATACAGAGGTTCAGTGAATGTGGTGTTGAAGGTGTGGAGGTGGATCAGAGAGTCCAAGAAGATATTGTAGAAGGACAGCGTGCCGGCAGGATGGTCCACATACACTGCTACTCTGTTGGAGACAACGTCTTTGGGGATGAAGGTTTCTGTGTTATTGTGCAAGACAGAGTAAGAGTAAGAGCAGTCCAGGCTCCAGGACTGACTGTTCAGTCCAAACAAGCAGTCATCACTGTGTCCTCTCCGTTTGATTCCTTTGTAGCTCACTGCTATAGAAACATATCCACTCCACTCAACCTCCCAGTAACAAGGACCAGTCAGCCCGTCTGTGCACAGCAGCTGAGGGCGGTCAAATCTCTCTGGATGATCAGGATATGGCTGCTGTGCATTCAAACGCATCACCTCTCTGTTGCTGTCAGACAGCTGGATCCATTTGTATACTGTGTTTGGGTCGATTGTGAGTTGATAGGAATCTGATAGAGAGAACAAATAAATCCAGCTGCAGTTATTGATCGATCATCTATTCGTTGATCGGCTCTTTGATGGTGACTCCTGATATCAGAGATATGAATGAGCGACACAGTAGTTTAAAGACGGTTGGATTTGTTTCCAAGAATCATCATAAAATCAAACGTACACTTCTTCAGATCCGAGCTCACCCGTCGGACGCCATCAGGCTCCACCCTGCAGGGAGAGGAGGGGTCAAACCAGCACAGTCGTTGGCAACATGCTAACATGGACATCATCACTCATACTGTCACAGAGGGAAGACTTCATGTAGCTCTTACATCTGCATAAAACAAACAGGCTGAGTGAAGGGATCTGTTCATACCTGTTTAGAGACTCCTTTCCTGCAGACCACTGCTTCACTTCTTCAGGTGCATCTTGAATCAGAATTGCTCTTTTAAAATCAAATATTACAATTTTCACAACACCTACATGTTTTGTTTTTTTGAATGAAACAGAACAAAAGTAGGAAGTCAAAGTGTTTTTTCCTCATATATCAGTTGAGTGGAAGCAGTAAAGCCACCAAGAGACTTTGATGTGCTGACATTCGTCCTGCTTGTCATGGTCATTTTTAGTCTACATAAACTACTGAAGAAGATTGATGGATTCAACGCATCCATCAGAATATAAATATGTGTGCATGTTAGATAGAAAGCTCTTATATAGAAAAGGTGAATGAGGCACGTTGTGTTGAGTTAAATAAGAACCAGTCCATTTACCGTTTATTCGATCTAAGCAGCTCTGGAAGACGGCGACTGGACCTCATTAAGCTTTTTGAAGAGGTTTCTCCTTTGGTGTTTAAACTCTAGTGGGAGTTGTCCACTTAAGAGGATCATTGGCACACTATTGATCATGTGCCTCATCACAAGATCCAAGTTATAAAAAAAGGTGTGGGTCATTATCAGCAGAGCTTTTGGATGAAACTATGGTGAAACCTTGCCTCACTCTATCATGTGACCCATTGAGACGCAAGATGTGAGTAGGGGTTGAGGTGCCTGGGAAGACTCAACATAACTGGAGCACGGATGGTACAGTTGTTGACAGCTGGTGTGTCGATCAGGTGAACTTCACAAACACAATGAAACACAAACACAATGAAACACTGTGAGCCATGCACCGGCTTCCTCAGAGCCTGGACCTCATTATTGAAGCCCTGTGGGATCATGGAGGACTCTCATATGGACTGATGCCACGCAGAACTGTCCACTGGGAACTTAATGTTGTGGGATGCTTTTCTGTTTTGTTCATCATCATCATCATCATTGCTCTTTAGTTCCATCAGTCGCTCATCGATGTGAATAAACCAGACTGAACATTTCATGCAGTCTCATGTGTCCTGTCATCCCAAAACAACACAATATCTTAAAGTCACATCAAAAACCTGTAACACTAACTTTGAAACACGTAGAAGCGCTTTGTCAGAGTGTCTCTTCTCTTTGGTTGGCATCTGCTCAGATGGGAATTCTTCAAAGCTTTGCATGACCTGTTGGTTAGACTGCACTTAACATGATTCCACACACAGATAGATAGATAGATAGATAGATAGATAGATAGATAGATAGATAGATAGATAGATAGATAGATAGATAGATAGATAGATAGATAGATAGATAGATAGATAGATAGATAGATAGATAGATAGATAGATAGATAGATAGATAGATAGATAGATAGATAGATAGATAGATAGATAGATAGATATGTATGTATTTGTGTATTCCATATATTCCACTTGCCAAACTTACCGTTCTGAATATTTCCTCAATGTCATCTCTAAGGCAGTGCTTTTTGACAGCCTCACAGATGTGTTGGATGAAGGCAGAACCGTATGTTTCATGAGTGTATGAACCTGTGTCTGCAAGCAAACAGAACCAGATCATATCTGTAGTTAGGCGGTGTTTGATTGTTCTAAATGTTACTTATTGGAGGGTGGTGCACTTACAAGTGGTGCTGGAATGAAAAATGATGAAATCCTTTTCATTGTGTGTCCGAGGACCTTTGACAGAGTTCACTGACAGAGATTCGATGTCGTCTGTGGGCACAAATTGTGTCCTATCAAGTAAATCCACCGATTCCTCCCCCACTGAAACAAACACACAGACTTACTGAAACGTGTCGATCTTTTACCTTTTCAAATGAACAAATATTAACAGTAAATTCATTGAAGATTCATTCATGCTGTTTGTTGGGTGTGTGAGGACAGATGAGAATCACCTCCTCTGCAGGCGTAAATAATGACGATCTTTGGTTTGTCCTTCAGTGCAGGACAGTTCTTTGAGTTTAAGTGCTGAAAGATTTGGTCAATTTCAAACTCCTCAGTTCCCGTGCCTCCATAACACACCAAAGTCACAAACACGCTGTCTGTGAGGGCCAGTTTTGGGTGTTCAGAAAATTCTTTCAGAGGTTTATCGATCATCTGTGAGAAGAAATCCGTCACTGGATCATTTAACCAGTTTGTAAAACTGGGTGCAAGTGAAGAAACCTTTTCTGCTTTTAAAAGTTACCTTTGCAGTGATGTCCCCACATCTCACTACCTCATATCCAAGAGTTTGAAGTAGACTTTGCATGACTTTCTCATCTTTCGCAGCTCTACATTTGTATAAACTTGTATTAAACGTTTCAATGTTGATCAGCAGGGCGATGCGATTTGACTGTGATTGTTGAGTCACTGGGTAAATCTGAGAGACCAAACAGAAACTCTTCAGATTATTTTAACACAAGCTGATTTTTTTATGCAGTCATTTGCAGTAATTATTATTATTATTGGTTTGGAAGTTACTACAAGAGGCTAAGATCAAACAATCAACATATCTCATATGAATCATACAGTAACATACTTTTTTTACCCTGACTGTCTGTCCACGTCTCCATCTCTGACCTAGAAAGAAATCAGAGGACATGTTGAGCTGGAGGGACAGAATGTGTCACATCACATCAGCTCTTGGGATTTTCACTGTGCATCACATCATCTCTGCTTCTTGTGGATTATTCAGGACTGATTTTTAAAAATATTAATGAGAAAATGTATTGCTGATACTGATTAATAGATAATAAGACTTGAGCCTAATAAACCTGAAGACTATTGAATGTAGACACACGGGATCCTAATCAGGCATCAAAGTGAGATTTGGCAGGTGGGGAAACTCTAAGCCCAGGTGCAGTGGGGCAGCGTGGGCGACTTGGAAATGAGACCCTGTACTGGAAGCTCCACTCAGGTTTTCTTTGTATCCAGGTTGTGATCAGCTGAAGCTGCTCTTTGTGGATTTAGCCGACCGAATTCAGATGTTACATATTTCCAGCTTCCAGCCACTACGAAAACCCAAAAAACCTAGAATTTGGTGAATTAACTCAAACAGCACCTCACAGTTAAACAATGTCTGATTAAATGTATGCAAACAGCTCAGCTACTCTTCACCAGTCCAAGTTTACCCCTCTCAGCTTTACCACAGTACTGCAAACTTAACACTTTCACTGACATAAAATCTGAATAATGTCATTTCTGTCCCAAGATGTTTCACAATAAGAAAACAAAATAATCATGTTCCTCTCATGTCTTCTTTCTTTGCAACATCCTCCATCTCTGATGTGACAGATGAAAGAAAAACCTTCTTCAACGTAAAACAGAAACAACATCTGCTGCTGCTGCTAAGACAAATGAGAAATGAAGAATCAGAGACTTACAGCAGAGATGCTGAGTCCTGGTTGTCCTCTGATTAAAGAGCTCAGACTGCTCAGAAAAGAAGGACTCAACTGTACCTGCACTGGAAACACCTGCTGACTGACTGACTGACTGGATGCTCTTTTATACTGAGCTGGAATCTAGTTAGAATTGTTCTTCTTCATGATAACGTGAAGGCTGAGTTCTTTGGACCAAACTGGTTTTGCTTTGGCTGTTTGGGAGGTTTCCAGTTTCCTGAAAAGAAACTCACCGAACTGGTTTCACAATATGCCAGAACAAACACAGGAATGAGGCTCACTTTCCTTTACACAGGTGATACGTTTGCTTCTTCACTGATTAACTCATGGACATGTTTAGAGATAATTCAGGAACTACTTGATGTAATGTTCCTCCACGAATCTCCACCTTATCATGGTGGAGGGATATGGTGCCAAATGATACCAGGAGCTCTGTTTTCAATGGTAATTTGCCCCTGGCAGGGTCCCTATATGCACACTGGTCCTGAGAGAGGGGTAAGACTAAGAATGAATCAGAAGACATCCATGCTGCATTGACCAGTGGACCATGTCTGGGTACGTGGGATGGGGTTTCTGAGGCTCTAAGCTGGACCAGGCCCAGGGGAGGGGCTCCACAGAGAGTGTGGGTTAGGTGGCAGCCAAAGTTGGAGGCCCTGGCGATAACCAGGGTGGATACATCTGTTTCCCCCAGCTTGATGCCTTTATGTTGGGATTTTTGCTGGTGGACAGGAGAGTTGCATCCCTGGAACGGGTTCTGGCTGTTTGCACTTTTACACCAAACCTGGGCTTGTGTTTGGTTGTTGGATGGAAGCTTTGTGCTTTTTACAGTGTAGCTAACATTAGTTGGAAGGAACACTGAAATACTGGAAGAGGTCACAGTTTCAGGCTGTTTGTGTCCTGCTTCACTGTCTTCATGGGACTGCCAGGGTCAAAGTTTGAACTAATAGATCGTTTTCTTTTTGACTCCCAGCAGAAGAATGAGGCCGCTCAGCAATGCTGCGTCAAACCTGGCCTGCAGGTAAATGTTGCATTAGGACAGATAATAAGTGTAGATCAGATGATTTCCTGAAGAAGCAGCGTCAGGGGAAAACCCTTCATTAAAAATCCAAAACTTCCTCATGATCAGTGTGTTAGACTCGGGACATAAACCAGACCAAGAGTTAGCTTTCAAGCAGCACCAGTTTGAGCCGCCAAATTTCAACTAACACAAATGTTTGTTTGTCAAAAGATTATGAATTTAAAAGAAAGAAGACCAACTGTTAATTTCTGCTGCTTGTATCAAGCTCAGGAGCTAAAAATGCAGGACCTGGTTCTGCTCGCAGGCTCCGGGTCATCTCTGATTTCCTCCATCAGGTTCATTGACCATGTACCAGTCACATTATATTGACCACATCTAACTGAGCTGTGTGAATGCCTTAAATATTCTTGTACAAAACAATAAGGTGAGAAAATCTCGTCCCCACTGTTCCAGCATGTCTTTAGTTCAAATCTCACAGGTTGTCACATTCACAGCTTCTCCTGTTTTTCTTCTCTTTACTATTTCCTCATGTTTCTGATGCTTCCCCGTCTACCTAATCCTCTTCATTTCTAGTGCTTTCCTTGTCCCCACTTCCTGATAAATTTGATATTTACTCTGTGCTTGTTTTGCCTTGTTGGTTTCACACATATACAGTAATGCTGTCAGGTTTCCTCCATGTGTTTTCTTCTTGGTTTACAGCAGCTATGTCGAGTCTGTCTTTGCTGGTTCATCAGATTTAAAGTTTGCTATTGTGTAATCCTGCGTCCAAAGTCATACTTTTGTCTTTTATAATCTCTGTAAAATTATAAAATCTAAAGAGGATGTGATGTTGAAATGTTGCTGCAGTTCCTGTGAAAGAAAATATGTGAACTCATGAACTCTGCTGACTGGAAACTCTCCCTGCTGCTGCAGAAATGTGTGAGCGGTCCTCAGTGTTTCGATCAGAGGGAGCCTGGTGGTGGAGCAGGACTGCTGAAGAACTCAGTGGAAGGACCCACAGACTCTGGTCCTGATGAAATGTGTGGGGGGGAGGAGGGCTGCATCCATCTGACACTGAGAGGGGAAACACTTAAACATGAGAGCAGGACAATGATGAAGGAGAGCATCATCGTCTGGTGTGATGAGTTCAGAGAATAAATGGAACAAGCATGAGATGGTCTTCCTGGTTGGACTTTTAGCTTCATGTGAGAGATTTTACCTTAAAGAGATAAACCTCTGTTACTCTGTTTATTTTGCTTCTGCTGCATTTCTGCATGTCCTCATCCACTAAATATAAAATAGTGTAAATGAGCAGCTTTTGATGTTTGACAGTTTTTATTGTGTCTGAACGTTCCTGCAGTTGGTTTGTGGTTGATGTGGATTTGCTGCTCATGTGAATCCTCCCACAGTGTTTCATTAGCAGCTGTAACCACAGTGACTCTGATAAAACAGGAATTAGCAGAATCCATCTGATATGAAGCTGTGCTTTGAATACCACTTCCCTCCTCTTTGAAGAGTAGTCAGATATCTGTGTTCAGGTTTTTGTACAGCCTCTTCTACACTTTGTATCACTGTGTTTCTAGAGCACAGTAGTAGAGAGCTGTGTCTGCCAGGGTTAGGGCTGT
The DNA here is from genome assembly GCF_057382185.1 of Mchenga conophoros. Lineage (NCBI taxonomy): Eukaryota > Metazoa > Chordata > Actinopteri > Cichliformes > Cichlidae > Mchenga > Mchenga conophoros. The sequence goes on from NC_140543.1 coordinate 23,611, forward strand.
TATGGTCAGATTAGTTGTTGTTGGTGATGTTTGGGATCCATATCGATTATCAGGAATATATTCACTTGTGCTGCGTTTTGCTCCTTTCCAGAGTATAAACTGAGGAGCCTGAAGGTCAGAATCATGTCTGTACCAATAAAGCCAAGGAGTATCATCACTCGTCTCATAGCTACATGTGAGTTTGACAGATTCTCCTTCTGTTTTGGTGACTTCAGGTTGTTGAGGAGTGATTGAGTCTCCAGCTGTTAGTCCTGGAAAAAGAAAGAAGAAAAGTAGTGAAATGCAGTCTGTATATCTGCTTAATGCAGCAGCTTCAACTAAACTTTAATCCCTGTTCTTAAACTCACCTATAATGTGAGATAGAAGCAAAAAGAGGTGCAGCAACATGTCTTTGGAGTTATTAAAGCCAGACAGACAGCACATGAACAATGTTCTTCCACTGCAGCACAATGACCAACAAATAATGTCATTGGATGAGCTCTACTTCAGTGGGCGGGGCCATTTTAATAGCTCAGCCAATCAAACAGTTTTGTGCTTCCACAGCAGCTCTGTCTCTGTCTCTGATCTTTACTGCTTCATTTCTCTGTTGTCTTTGTCATCAGTCCAATGACACAAGAATCAGAGGTTTAACAGTGTGTGGCTCCCTCTAGTGGATGTTGTGGAGTATTCTGTTGTCTTTGCTCCAAAGGTTTTTGTACAGAGTTTTGCTGTTTCCTGTCACTGTGGGCTGCAGAGCACAGTAGTACACAGCAGAGTCTGTCACTGCAGCAGAGGAGATCTCCAGATGAAACTGCTGTTTTTCTTTGTCATGTATAAACTTCAGCTTTTCTGTTTGCTCTGAATGTTCTGCCATAACAAGCTGTGGATGTGAACCAGACTTCTGATGGTACCAGAAAAGGTTCTGAACATAACCTGAATAGTTGCAGGAGAGAGTCACAGTGCCTCCTTCCAAACTCATCACTACATCTTTAGATGGTGTCAGTAAATCCTCAGAGGATCCTGAAAACAACAAAGACATATTTCACCATCATGTTTCTGCATCTTTAAACTTAGTTTATAAAAAGTGAATCAATTCAAACAACATCCAGATATTTTCATGTCCATCATCTCCTTTTACATCTCACTCCATCTTTTGATGACTCACCAGTCTGAAAGGAGACTATCATCATCCAAATGAAAAGCAGCAACATGATTTTCTCTTGGACTGAATGAACAATAGAGAGAACACAGCAGCTCTTCAGCTCCTAAATGAAGCCTTTCATGTTCACTGCTGTAGCTCCTCCTCTTGCTGAGCTCTGTTTCCTGTCACTGTTTCCTCATATCTGCAGAGCGCAGAGTCCAACACCCACCAGGAACAAATTCGCTTTCTTTCCAGCTATGTGGATCAAGCTCTTATGCCTTTGCTGGTTGGGGTCAGTGATGAATCAGGTGAGGAGGATTCAAGACTGAGGCGAGAGATAAGAATGTGCACTGAATGTACTCAGCTGCATGAAGAGTACATGAGATTTTCTCAGACACAATTAAATAAAACCTGAGGAAGGTCAAAGGTCGTCACTTGTATGTTTAACTACAAACTTGTGATCTGGAATTCTTTCACTGTTTTTTGACAGTAGCGTGTTGTTTACCATAAAGTAATTCAGAGTCATTCATACCACAGTAACCAGAGATGATAATATATTTGTAAATATATAACTTTCTACAGGACTGAATATAATATCTTTATGTCCGGAGCCTCTGAGGAGTATCCGAGTATTTATAACATTACACAAACATCTCCATCACAGTGTTCATGAAATGCTGAGTTTATCCATCTTCTGGGTGGGCCTACGGAGGAGTTTTGAAGATTTCCCTGTGAGGGAGCTGCTGGTGACCAATTCAATTCAATTCAATTCAATTCAATTTTATTTATATAGCGCCAAATCACAACATAAGTCGCCTCAAGGCGCTTCATAGATACAGAGAAAAAAACCCAACAATCATATGACCCCCTATGAGCAAGCACTTTGGCGACAGTGGGAAGGAAAAACTCCCTTTTAACAGGAAGAAACCTCCAGCAGAACCAGGCTCAGGGAGGGGCGGGGCCATCTGCTGTGATTGGTTGGGGTGAGAGAAGGAAGACAGGATAAAGACATGCTGTGGAAGAGAGACAGAGGTTAATAACAGATATGATTCAATGCAGAGAGGTCTGTTAATACATAGTGAGCGAGAAAGGTGACTGGAAAGGAAAAACTCAATGCATCATGGGAATCCCCCGGCAGCCTATGTCTATTGCAGCATAACTAAGGGAGGATTCAGGGTCACCTGGTCCAGCCCTAACTATATGCTTTAGCAAAAAGGAAAGTTTGAAGCCTAATCTTGAAAGTAGAGATAGTGTCTGTCTCCTGAATCCAAACTGGAAGCTGGTTCCACAGAAGAGGGGCCTGAAAACTGAAGGCTCTGCCTCCCATTCTACTTTTAAATACTCTAGGAACAACAAGTAGGCCTGCAGAGCGAGAGCGAAGTGCTCTAATAGGGTGATATGGTACTACAAGGCAGAGGTGTGGACTCGAGTCACATGACTTGGACTCGAGTCAGACTCGAGTCATTAATTTTATGACTTTAGACTTGACTTGAAAAAATGTTCTAAGACTTGTGACTTGACTTGGACTTGAACCGGTTTACTTGAAAAGACTTGATATTTTACCCCAAATATAAAATTTAACATGCATATTATATAGAGATTGAAAATGTGACGTCATTCACGGGTAGAACCGCAAAGGATTCTGGGAACTCGTGGCAAGTGGTACTAGCGCACGCAGGCTTTCAATTAAAATCAGTCACACAGCGATAAAAAGAAACACAAAAATGTCAAGAAGCTGTTGTATTATTAACTGCAATAGCCGGTCGCATGACAGCCACGGGAAGCCGACGGGTAAAGAGATCGGTTGTTATCGGATTACGTCGTTGAAGAGAAATTGTTCGAGCCATGTTTCCGAAGTAACAAAGAGGCGACTGGATTGCAGCCATTCAAAGATCAAATATAACGTCCTAGAACCCTCCAGCTCACAGGTTAGTCTGCTCCAAGCATTTACACGAAGGTCAGTCTGCTGTTGTAGTTAATACGTCATTTTTCTTAACATAATTGGTGATATAGGTTACAAGCAAGTCTGGCGCTGAACAGAAATTGTCGCGCTATGCTCCTTTATTTATTGTGCATAAATAGTGAATTGTCCTGACACAATATTGCGTTTCGCTTCTGTTATTATGGTACATTGACAAAAACACATACTTTTATTCACAGGATAAAACAGGTTTTTTGTATCACTAATTGCCCAGTACGATTACAGCATACAATATTATTGTCACTGCTACATTTCTGTGATGCTACCAGAAATTATTTCCACTACTAATTAATTACCGTTGAGCTCAAAGGTTATATTAATAAACGGTTAACGAATGTGTATTTATGAAGACGATTTGTGAGACTGGTAAACTTATGATACGTACGATGGTCTTTCGTTCTACATGGTGCATTTCAAGGTCCTGCACCCATCCATCGGTAAACTGTACCTGGGCTTGTTGCAGTGACCTGAAGTTACTAAACTTCATGAGTGTATGCACTCACTCCAAGAACCGTATGATTATAAATATGCATATAAATATGCTAAGATGAGATAGCTGACTTCATCTAACTAGCAAATGTTTTCCAGGCTACGTTGGTGATACAGTTTTTTTTAATGTGTATGATATTTTTGTCATGCGATTTTAAAGCCGGTCCTACAACCGCATCCAAGAATAACATGCAGCTTATCTCAGAACTGTCGGTGAAAATTATTCTTGGAGCTAAGTTTAATTGAGCTGCATTTTAAAGAGGTGCAATTTCACAATTTGTGTATATTTTCTAAGTTCACTATTTTGTATGTGTTGAGAAAAACACAGATTTTAAAATTACATGGTCTAATATTTACATTTAGCATAACTGCAACATTATTTTTTCGTTTGTTTTTTTTAAAGACTTGAAAGGACTTGAAATTCAAAGTTTCAGACTTGTGACTTGACTCGGACTTTTACACCAGTGACTTGAGACTCGACTCTGACTTGCCTGACATTACTTGAGACTTGACTTGAGACTTGAGGATAAAGACTTGAGACTTACTTGAGACTTGCAAAACAATGACTTGGTCCCACCTCTGCTACAAGGTCATTAAGATAAGATGGGGCCTGATTATTTAAGACCTTGTATGTGAGGAGCAGGATTTTGAATTCTGGATTTAACAGGAAGCCAATGAAGGGAAGCCAATACAGGAGAAATCTGCTCTCTCTTTCTAATCCTTGTCAGGACTCTTGCTGCAGCGTTTTGGATTAGCTGAAGGCTTTTCAGGAAGTTTTTAGGACTTCCTGATAATAATGAATTACAGTCGTCCAGCCTGGAAGTAATAAATGCATGAACTAGTTTTTCAGCGTCACTCTGAGACAGGATATTTCTAATTTTAGAGATGTTGCACAAATGGAAGAACGCAGTCTTACATATTTGTTTAATATGTGCTTTGAAGGACATGTCCTGGTCAAAAATGACTCCAAGGTTCCTCACAGCGTTACTGGAGGCCAAGGTAATGCCATCCAGAGTAAGAATCTGCTTAGATACCATATTTCTAAGCTTTTCAGGGCCGAGTACAATAACCCCAGTTTGATCTGAATTAAGAAGCAGAAAGTTAGCAGCCATCCAGGTCTTTATGTCTTTAAGACATTCCTGCAGTTTAACTAATTGGTGTGTGTTATCTGGCTTCATGGACAGATAGAGCTGGGTGTCATCTGCATAGCAGTGTAAATGTATGCTATGTCTTCTAATGATGCTGCCTAAGGGAAGCATGTATAATGTAAACAGAATTGGTCCTAGCACTGAACCCTGTGGAACTCCATAATTAACCTCAGTGTGTGAAGAGGACTCTCCATTTACATGCACAAACTGGAGTCTATTAGATAGATATGATACAAACCACTGCAGTGCAGTACCTGTAATACCTACAGCATGTTCTAATCGCTCTAATAGGATATTATGGTCGACAGTATCGAACGCTGCACTGAGGTCTAGCAGGACAAGCACAGAGATGAGTCCACTGTCAGAGGCCATAAGAAGATCATTTGTAACCTTCACTAAAGCTGTTTCTGTGCTGTGATGAGCTCTGAAACCTGACTGAAACTCTTTAAATAAGCCTCTGCAGATGATCTGTTAGCTGTTTGACAACTACTCTTTCAAGGATGTTTGATATGAAAGGAAGGTTGGAGATTGGCCTATAATTAGCTAAGACTGCTGGGTCTAGAGATGCTTTTTGAGTAAAGGTTTAACTACAGCTAGCTTGAAGGCCTAGCTGAAATTAGAACCAGCACCAGAGGTTCTAATTTAACTAGAAAGTGCATTTTCTGAAGAAACTGCAGTGTGAATGCTTGAATCTGAATGTATGCACTGAAATGAATTAATTGCTGAATTTTGAGTTAAAAATATTGAATGAGATTAAAAAAAAACAAAAAAAAAAAACGAATTTAACCTGAAAACAAAGGTGCTGAACTGCTAAAAGCTGAAGGTTACACAGAAGAAGGAGTTGGAAAAAAACTGAAAATGTTTTAAATGTAAATTAGAAAACCCTAAGAAATGAGAAAAGAACATTTAGAGTCAGAAAACATCTGAATGAATATTAAAAGGTCATATTCTTTGAATCACTGAATGACTCAAATGTGATCCCTCCACTTTGATCCACACAGTTTAAAAAGTTTAAATGCCTGAGCTTTGAAAGATACGGTGTTGGAAAGAGAACAATAATGGCGACAATTTGAGGGTAAAATGATGGCTGTAACACTGTGGACACAGCAGCAGTTGAAAGAGAAGTGTTTAAGATGAATCTTGGTACAGTGGCAGGCAGAGCTCGTTAAGCAGGCAGGTGTGAGCCTGGTTGCTATAGTGACCGCACCCAATGGCTCCATACACACGTACACAGACATGCGCCTCACTTTTGCTGCTTAAAATGAACAGAAAAGTCAGGCCGAAACAAATCGTTCCCAAATGAAAAGTAAAAGTCGTATTGACAAAATTCTTTCACCGTGAGCGACAGCAGCTTCTAGTCTACTGAATTCTCAGTTTTCATGCCTGTGGAGTTTATTATATGGACGTGGTGACAGTGGAAAGACACCATGCTCTTCTGATTTTCAAACGAACCTTCTGAGCCATTTTAACATTAGAGTCTATGGAAGAGTTGGAGGGAGGAGGCTGTGCATTGGTGACATTTATGAAAGAACCATAACACCTAGTACAATAGTAAACACATTGGATGAAAGAGGACAGCCATGGCTACGTTTTGAGGGTAAAATCATACCTGTAGAGCAAACGCTGCGGACACAGCAGCAGTTTTAAAAAAGATTTTAAGATTAATTTTTTTGCTCCTCTCACTCTAGCAGTTGAGCTGCCTCACTCTAGCCCCAACATTCCGTCCCATACACACCCATTATAAACTCTGAAACGGGTGAAAAAACATCATGAAACTTAAACTGGAACTGAAGAAAAAGTATAATAGATATTGAAAAGATAAATACAAGTTGAATAGTTGAATGTCTTGTCTTCGTTTTAAAGTTTGAATGGTGGCTCTATGTGAACGTATGTTGAAGTAGTAAGAGTTTAAAAATGAGTAAGTTGAATGAGAATTTGAAGGGTATCCCCATTGAAATACATGGGAAATTTTTGTTGAATAAAGTTGAATAAAATTAAAAATATAAATGTTAAAAATGAGAAAAATAGAAGCAATGTTGTCCAAAATAATAGGAATCTAACGATGTTTGAATGGTTTTTCTAAGTTGAACGGTTTTGAAGGAGTAGGCTTTCAAAAAACGTACGGAATAGATAATAATAAAATAGAATAATAATAAAGATTCGAATAACAATACTGTGAATGCTTTTCAAGCATTCACACTAATAAACAATATGCCAAATGTTTAACAACTGAATATAATAAAAATTTATTTGTGGCCAGTCAAACAATAATAATAATTAATAACTTATTCTGGCATTACTTTGTAAGTTTTTAATCAAACTTTATATATTTTGATCAGAAAGCACATTTTTGTTTGTTTGTTCTGAGCTCACCAGATCAAACAGTAACTCTTTTTATAGGGATCATGTTAAAGTTCAATATAAGAAACGTATTCAGATCATTTCAAACCAGAAAGCTTAAAATTCAAATGAGAATATCTGCGATTTTCTTGTTTTCCGTGGATGTAGAAAAAAATTGATTTCAGCTGGAAACTGATTTGAAACAGAGAAATCTTCGACAGCGGAACAGTTAAAGGTAAATGCTCTCTGCCGGAGCAACAACCGTGTGACACCAAGCGGAAATAAAGAAAGGAAAGGCGCGTGTGTGAACAGAGCCGGGAGTGTGGGACCGAAAGAGTCAGCACATCACTGTGGTGTTAGCGGCTTTGCACAGACTCACCGAGCTCTCTGTAATACTTTACATTCATTAATAAGAGAGAGGGGGAGGTGCGTTAATCACGTGACACCAGGCGGAAGTAAACAAAGGAAAGGCGCAAATTGCGTTAGCTTTCCAGAGACTGTTGTTGTTGTGTGAGCTGAGTGTGTGAGCTGCGGCAGCAACGATGCCTTCAGTTCAGTATCTGAGAGAGTTCATCAACGAGCGACTAACTGCTGCTGCTGAACAAATATTCTTGGAGTTTGAAAAAACGATCGTCCAGTACGAGGAAGAGATCGACCGTCAGCGCAGACTGCTGGATATCACCTGGAAACCCCAAATCAAGCTGCACAGGACAGGTGAGTGTCCCTCTGAGGGAGGATCCTGATCACAGCTCTGCGGGACGTTTCTGATTGTGAGGACTTTTTGATGTGAGCTAACAAAGAGCAAACAGAGGACAGGACTGCACGAGTGAAGTTGCCCCCCACCTTCTTCAAATCCAGCAAAAGTGGTATCTAACGTTTGTGCTGCAAACATTTTCGTTTGTGCCGCTGTCGTTTTAAAGATATTATTATAAGTTTCTAAAGTTCAACCAGCCACTTTCTTTACTGTAAAAAACATTGAGAGATATTAACCAGCATTGGATATTTTTTTCTCATGATCACACTCTTAAACCTAGTAATCAAACTGCTATAACTTATTTAAAAACTAGGTTAAATATAGCATTTAAAATAATTAATGCATTCTGTTGGAGAAACAACTTTATTTGCTGGTAACAAAATACAAAACTACGAGAACAACGTGGTTTATGTTTCCTGTTAGAAAAGGTAAATACATGGAACTGTCTGAGCCTCACAAGTCTAATACAATAACTGAAAAATAACAGCTATTTCCATCATCTAACTCACAAACTAGAAAAGGACTTTCTTTCATGAAATCTTGCCATCATTCCTTTGTGTAGAGCACAGCGTGCGGACATGCGCTGGTGTTTTCAGATGCTATGGTTACATCCTTCCTTAGGTCATCATACATCTCCCAGATGTACGGGGTCCTGTTACAGAATGTCATATAATGCCCGAGTGTTTCTGGTGTTGGGCCCTCCTGAAATGTAATGACTGCTTTCAGTGTGAATTTCTCTCCTTGAAGTAGCAGAGTGGATGGGAATTCAGTAAGCAAAAACCTTTTTGGACTGTGAAAACTGTGCTCCAGAGTTTCTGTAGAGCCTTTTCCAAGGTCTGTGTCAATCCATACAAGCTCTCTCAGGGTGAAACTGTGACAAACAGTCCCTGTGCAAAGTTGCTTTCCTGATGAATCTGTTTTAAATGCTGTTGGAGATGCATCAGGACTTTCGATTGGTCTTAGGCATGGCGATGCTGGAAGGTTGAGCCCTTGTTCAACAGCAGACTGAAGGTGAGCTATGCCAGAAGCTGACAGATCAATGGAAACAAAAGGGATTTGCCTTGTGTTTGGTGTGTAAAGTTTGCAGTACTGGGAGGAACACTGTCTTGTGAAGTGAACACTTGGATTTTCCGTCATTGTTTTTTGAATTACTGTGGACACATGGCACTGTGCATCAACACGATGAACAGCAGTCTTCAACTGAACAGGGCAGAATATTGAGCTCAGCACCTCTGCCCTCAATGAATAGGCATGTTGAGTGACACCCTTTGAAGCAAGGGATTTCACAAGCTGGAATACTTTGTTCTCCTCTGAACTATTCAACATGTTTGTTTTTTTTGGGGGGGGGGTTTGTGTCCCGTTTGGATCTTTAGCATCAGAATTGTTGTCTTAAGGCCAAGAAAGGTGCCAAGTGGATTTATTTTACCAAGTGGATCATCATGGCCTTGCCATATTGGTCCATTTGATTGACCTTTATTATAATTATGAATTTATTTTATTTTCAGTTGCTACAAACGGGACAGACATGACTGGGGAATAGGACAGGGAGAAAGAATGAAAGAAAGAGAGGGAGAGAAAGAAAACCAAAGGGGAGAAGAGACGGTGAGAAGGGGGGGAAGAAAGAAAAAAACAAAACACCTGGGTCACCTGTATGGAGAAAAAAAACAGAAGAGAAAGCAAACAACAAAGAGCAACATAATAAAAAAAACAGCACCATCACAATAAACTAGCTAGCAGTAGATATCAGTAGATACTAAATAATAAACGATATTGTGCAGCACGCAAGATAGACAGCGCACAGTGTGCTTTAGGCAGCAGCCAAGAAAGCTGTAGTCCACGTCTGTGAATACTAGGGGTGCAACGATATTCGTATCGATATTGAACCGTTCGATACAGTGCTTTCGGTTCGGTACGCATATGTATCGAACAATACAACATTTGTAATTTATTTTATCAATTTTCCTTCTGACGATGCTGTCTGTGTGGAGCGCTCAGTGAATCTGTGTTCGACTACTCCGCCTAGGCTGCACTGTCGAGCGCAGATCCACTGAGCGCTCAACACAGACAGCATCGTCAGAAGGAAGAGCGCAGGGCAAGCTAGCAAGACAGAAGTTAAGCTCTACTTGCAACAGGCAAATTGACCCTCATTCAGATCTGGCGTTTGGAATTATTTTGGTTTTCATGTGACGTATGACCCTGAAGGTAAGCGAGTCATGGACTAAAGTAAAACAGTATGTTGGATGTGCCACGCAATGCTCAATTACATTGGTGTGAACTAGTGTGTTAGCGCAGTTAGCTCGTTAACGTGTTGGCCGTCTAGCCCCATGCACGGAGCGATCGGCGGTAGCTCGTTAACGGAGATTTGCCGTGTTGTGGCGTTAAGGTCATTTCAACGAGATTAACCTGAAAGCACTAGTGGGAACACAACGAATATGACTGCACATTTACGCCGACATCATCCTAGTGCAAAGACAAAAACAACAAGCATGCTACTAACTTTAGCCGAGTCATTTAGACAGCTGTTAGCACATGATTCTCCTTATGCTGCTGAGAATATAGCCCAGAAGAAGCGGATAGTATAGCTTTTATTTTGGAAAGAGACATTTCTCTGTAATAAACTCTCTTTTCCAAAGATGAGTGATTCCTCAATCAGATACAGGGCTCGCAATATCGCTAGCCCGACGTCCCGGAGCTAGCGATTTTTTTCAGTCGAGCTACCAAAATCTATCTCTGCCCTGCCCGTCGGGCTATTGTAGGAAAAATATATGTCAATGCTTTTGCATTCTTTCAGAAATGTAGCTGGGTAATTATGTCATTGGCATCGGTGAGCCACTGTCAATATGTGACATATTGAAGTCGCGTTTGAATTTGCGCTTGTTTTTTTGCTTTCACTTTGCAATCGTGCGAACTGTGTATAGAGAGCGACAGCACTGATCTGTGAGTGATGATAATTTGCGCACCAATTCCTCTGACATCGTCTTATTAATCGTTAGCTTACTATGCAAACATGACAAGTGAAATCTCCCGCAGCTTAAACATGTGAGAGGTTGATCGCGCAGAGAATCGCTGAGCTTATGTGAGTGCGTGTGTAAAAGCAGCAGGATATATATTTTAGTTCTGCTGAGCCAAATAAGACAGGTCAGGGTGAAGAAGTGACAGCCAAAGAAAAGCTTACCACAAAACGGAGAAGTTATGACAAATCAGACTATAAGGCAAAAAGAAAGTGCAGCTTTATGGTTTCATGGACAAAATAATTTCTGTGGCTGCAATATGACGAGCTATATAACCAGGGCTGCACATAAGTGGTCCGCAGGTGCGCATTCGCTGTCAAAATAAAAAACGCGCACAAGGGTTAGGGTTAAATTTAAAAACTGTACTTTTGAGTTAAAATATATATTTATAATTTTAATAAATGACAAATTAAAAAGGCATGAACATTTTTTTGTATCGAAAAAATATCGAACCGTGACACCAAAGTATCGAACCGAACCGAACCGTGAATTTTGTGTATCGTTGCACCCCTAGTGAATACCCGTGTGTACACCTGTGTGCATACCTGTGTGGATCAGCATGCTTGCATTCCAAAGGTTTCTCCATGTAACGATCTGCTAGGGAGTGTGGGGGGGCCACAGCCCCGTCCCCAGGGTATGAAGCAGGTATGGAGGAGATCAAAACTCCAGACATCCAGAGGCCCCCAGAACACAAGAGACCAAGGAAGACCAACAGAGGGGCAGCCGCGCCACTGTCCCAGTAAGAGCTGAGGAGAGTCTCAGACTCCCCTCCCTCTCCCCTCCAGAGAGGAGTTAAACAGTCTGATGGCGTGTGGGACAAAGGAGTTTTTAAGTCTGTTAGTTCTTGTCTTGGGGAGAAGCAACCTGTCACTGAACAGACTCTTCTGGTTGGTTATGGCCGTGTGCAGAGGATGCCCAGCATTGTTCATAATGTCCAGCAGTTTCTTTAGTGTCCTTTTCTCTGCCACTGTCACCAGAGTGTCCAGCTTCATGCCGACCACAGAGCTAGCCCTCCTGATCAGTTTGCTGATCAGGAAGGCTAGGAACTGCAAGGCCTCTCCAGTTTTCCAAAGCTGCTGTTTCTTCAATGTCCATGTCTGTGTCAATTTTGGGCTCCTGAGAGGGGTTATCATCCACTTCCTGCTCCACAAAGGCTTTGTGTGGATCCTGACGCTTCACTGTACCATCCTGTCTGGCAACCTCTGCTTCTTTTCGTATTTGTGTTGCAGAACAGATCTGCATGTTTCCTTCAATGAAACCAAGATGTCGTGCAGTGAATTTATCTATCCTTATAGGGAGATTTTCATGCTTGAACAGACCATGTTTAATGTTCTTGAACTCTGCTTCAACATTAGCTGAAGTTATCTAATGTCTTCTTCTTCCTTGTCATCAGAAACAGACATAGTCTCATCTGCAATCTTTCTTTTCAGATTTGATTTGGACACTTCTGACATAAGGGGGATTTTTTTCCGAAGCAAGACGCCAAAGCATTCATTAATGTAGCTTCAAATCTGAATGATGTGTTAAAGCCTTAACTAAAGCACCAAGTAAAGCTAAGGAGAAATCACAGATGGCCTCCTTTGGGATTGGTGCTCCAGCACGAATCCATTCCGATAACCATCTTGTGATTGCCTGGACATCATGTCTCTCTGACAACATTTGCACCACTGGGACGTGAGAGTTGTCCCTTCCTGTTAACACACCTTGATACAGGAAGATGTTTCCAGACAAACCATTAGGCCTGAGAAGCTTTTTTACAGCTGAGCCAGTCGCATCAAAGGCGACTATGGGTGCTTTGCAGTCTTGTACAGCATTTGAGTTTGACTCCAGTAGTGACAGAAGAACTTGTCTAATCCAATGTCCCAAATGCTTCCACTGGGAGGGGAACTGTATTTTAATGAGTGGAGAGACAGTATTGGGTTTTTATGAGCAACTTCTAGTTGATTTTGTTCGTGTTTGTCTTTGCGCAGAGTTGTCAAATTTGGTAGATGGCTTTGCTCTGGATCACCAAAGTCCATCAGCTTTGCTGCCTCTGATGCTCTCCACACATGGGGCTGCAGTCTGCCTTCACCAAGTTCTTTTGTTACTTGTGCCCTCAGACTTCCGGGCATGGCTCTCTTAGAAAAGCCAGTGTGCATGGATTCATCCGTGTTTGCCATTACACACTTCAGCACCATTGGGCAGTGATTTTCAGGTTCCTTTTCACATGTAATGTACAGCTGGCCACTACACTCTTTACAAAAGCCTCTGATTTTAATAAAACAAGATACAGGTCTGGGGTACACCTTGGCTCGTTTAAAAGTAATGGTGCATGTACTTTTAACCTCTTTCCAGATTCCCTGGTTTACAACATGAGTCCATGTGCCTGGCTTCAAAATTGTGTATTCCCTTTTCTTGAAAGTATTCTTTTTGTATGTGACTTTATGTGGAATCATATGTATCCACTGTTCAAATGGGAGCTCCACAGTCTTGCAGTCTTTGTTTTGAAAAGGAGAGCTGCTTTGTTCAAAATCATTATCATTGTCACTGCTGTCTGTGTCAGTCTCTATTCGTCACTGTAATCCAGAGCAGCCCATACATTGTCTGTTTAATTTAACAAAAGTGTAAAGAGCTTTTGGTGTCATCTTTTCGCCAAGTTGTTTGCATAGATTTTTCTATATGTCACTTGGAGTTGAAACTTTTCCATTTTTTTATGACTGCTTCTTTAGAAGCATGAAGGACTTCAAATACTGCAGTTTTGTCCACCACTGATTTCTTTGGCATCTGTCAAGCAAAAATGACAAATGTGATATATTACTGCCATAATTTGGTTATAACTTTAGTTCTACATCTTTAAGTGGACATAAAATTACTTTGATACACTGTTTTGACGTAGTGAATTGAAGTGTTGATGATTGCTGTTGCTCATGGAAGCTATCTTAAAAATGCAAATGAGAGAGCTAGCACATGTTTTCTTCAACTCTTGTTTTTTTTTTCTCAGAAGTAGAATGTGTGTGATAGCGCCCCCTGGTGATCACAAACCGAACACAGGTCGCTATGTTTGCTTTTTTGGCAGAGTTGTACCAGTTTATCCTTAACAAGATCTAGTTCAAAATTCATTTGATCGGCATAAAAATGAATTTAGTCAATGTTCATAGCTCATCATCAAAATACTTGTAGATAAATCCAGGCTCTGAGATAAATCTGTGTCAATGCCACACGTGTTTAATAGCCCACTCATTTAATAGCCCTTTATGACCATGGCTACAGAAGTTTGACTCTTGCAAAAATATATAGTTTGGCCCTTTCAGGTAACATTGACAGTTACCTGAGATTCACAGTTCTGCAGGCTGTTTGGAGCCTTTGAGCTCACATTTGCTGAATCACTGAAGTGCACTCCTGTGTATGTTAATTTTATACAACTTGCTCATGACAGCCCACATACAAATGACAGCACTTTTGTTAATATTAGCATTTGAATTAAAAGCTACAGTTCACATATTATTAGGTTAACGTAGAGCTGGGCGATAGAACGATAACGATATGTATCGCGATATAACTTTTACTCGATAGAGAGATTAAGCTATCGCGATAGACCTCGCCGCTCTTGTCCTCTTAAAAAAAAAAAAAAAAAAAAAAAAAGGTCAGCCAATCCAAATTAAGCAGCGCAGAGCCGAACCAATCACAGCCGCAGCGTCACGTCGCGTGACTTGTTACGTACAGCACAAGTGCCAAGCCGCACGTGTGTTTGTTTGGGAAGCAGCCAGCGGGAAGGAGCCAGCGGGTAATGGAGGAAATGAGTGTGCCGACTAGAAAAATCAACCGAGCGTGACCGAAGAGAAAACAGATGATGGTTCCAATGCCGGAGAGATTGTCGAACGGAAGAGCCATAGAAGTTCCGTAGTGTGAAGGTATTTCGGCTATTTCAAGTCTGACAAAAAACAGAGTAGCGTGCACTGTAAATTGTGCCGAAATCAAGTCTGGAAATACAATAAACTGGTGCATGCGTCACACTGTGCGCCACGTTATTGTTTCGGTGAAATGAATTTCTACAATACTGTTAATTCTACTCTCTGCAGTGTTTAAATGCTTACATATACACACAGTTACTGTCCCTCCACACATACGACTCGGTTCTGCTTCTATGCCCCAGCTTTGTTTACTTTTTCCCACCGAGGCTTCTAGACTTCTGATTGGCCAACATTTCTGCACGGTTAGGAATCTAGCGCCACCTGCTGCTTTGGCATGTTCATAGCAGCGTTTTCCTTCATTTCTGCCTTTATGTGTGGACGGGATTATTTTTTAAAACGAAAACGGAAAATCTCCGTTTTCAAAAATACCCGTGTACGTGTGGACGTAGCCTCAGTCTCTGACTGGAAGCGCTAATTCGTCATTCGGCTTTTGTCAGACTAAAGTAACTGTTAAAACTGTTTGAAAAGCTCAGCTATACAACAAGGAGAGATTGAGAATTTCCTTTTAGTTCTCAGTTTACTTGATATTGACAAAAGTTAGTCAGTTTTGTCTGTTCTTCTGTAAAACAAACTAAGATTTATTTTTAGAATTAATATTTTGTTTCTAAGTGGAATTGACAATTTAGTCTGTTTCGTTTGTTCTATTTTGAAACTTAAACGCTTTAGCGGCTGCCTTTTGTGTAGTTTGCAATATTTGCCTTTATTTATCTGAAAAAGTCTCATGTTCGATAAGTACATCTACCCTGTTGAACTTATTATGGGAAATAAATATTTAAATCAAAACAAGCTGCTGATTATTTCACATTTTACTTGTGAGCAACGGCACATTTAAATCTTACAAATATAGTTATTTGGCTTATATCGTGATAGATATCGTTATCGCCTAAAATGAAAAAAACATATCGTGATATGAAAAAATCTCATATCGCCCAGCTCTAGGTTAATGTTTTAACAACCATTAGCATTTTAGCATATACCCTGCTGGTAGCACACTAGATGGAGTAAGGTAATGTTAAGAAACATGGTAGTCAGTGATCCACAACCAGCTTATTGGCTCAAAACACCTTATCTAATTATAAACTGATACGCACCTACAGGCATGCCCCTTTAAATTTCTTCATAAATGTTATTTGATGTTATTATTACGGCAGCACGGTGGTTAGCACTGTTGCACAGCAAGAAGGTCCTGAGTTCAATTCCACGATCAGGCCAGGGTCTTTCTGTGTGGAGTTTGCATGTTCTCCCCGTGTTTGCGTGGGTTCTCTCCGGGTTCTCTCCAAAGACATGCAGCTTGTGGTGATAGGTTAATTGGTTAATCCAAATTGCCCATAGGTGTGAATGTGAGTGCGACTGGTTGTCTGTCCCTGTGTGTTGGCCCTGCGACAGACTGGCCACCTGTCCAGGATGTACCCCGCCTCTCGCCCTATGACAGCTGGGATAGATTCCAGCGCCCCCTGCGACCCTTAAAAGGATAAGTGGAAGCGAATGGATGGATGGATGGAATTTTATTAATATCTTTAAAATGAAAGCGGCACAAACAAAAAATTTGCAGCACAAACGTAGCACCAACCTGTGACATCAACTTTTGTTTGATTTGGGTGATGTGGGGGGCTGGCTGACCTTTTGACGTTTGCATTTTCATTAATATCTTTAAAACAGAGGCAGCACAAACGACAATTTTAGCAGCACAAACGTTTGACACCACTTTTGTTGGATTTGAAGCAGGTGGGGGGCAACTTCACTGACAGGACTGCACCGTGCTCCATTCAAACAGCAGGCGCTGAAATCAGCCTGGATTTGAGTTTTCTTTATGCAAGTAACAGCATAAAGTTAGAACTGTGAAAGTATCGCTTTAAAAGAAAGTGTAATGTAAAATACCCTCATGTATGAATGCATTAAGATGCAGATGCAGATACAGCGATAGAAGTCCTCCTGTGGGTCTCCAATAATATGAACGCATCAGTGTCATTTCAGGCAGCTCATGGTCATTTTCATCACAGACATTCTGTTGATTGTGTCCTGTGTTCTCAGTAGCTTGGTTTGTTCAGACTCAGAGTGACTTAGCGTTGCACTTAAGTGCATCATATAGGTTGTTGCTTAGTTACAAGGCATCAACTCCGTTGCCTTTCTTTATCCCATCCATAAACAGAGACCAGTACTTGCTGAGTGTTTGTGTCGTGCGCTTGATTAGATGTAGGAAACATAAAACAGGTTTTCATCTTCAGATGTTTGAGCACTGAGGATGCAGCCTGGTCACATACAGGTAGATCCACCCTCTCAGTGTCAGGGCTTTCGTGCATCAGTATAAAACAGACACAATGGCTGTATCCCAATTCAGGGTCTGCAGCCTTAAAGGCCGCATTTTTTATCGCTACTGCTGTTCAAAATCCCATAAGGCTGGCTGACATGATAGACGATGGGCAGGGCTGTGAGTACTCAGACTGTGTTTTGATAAGATCTTGGAGAAGAACAACGGGAATTGAGATAATTGGTGACCAGTGACGGACATTAGACCAACTGTAAAAATTGGATGCAGTTGTTTGCACTAAACCCAAACATTCACCATCTTCACTCATGCAGCTATCCCACTGGCGCCAAGGTCGAAGCTGACTGGAACAACAAATTGTTCCCATGATTACAGGATTGTTGTCAGAACTCTTTGTCCCTCCTTCAAGGCCACCTGCGTCCACTGGAGACTGTTGACCTTTGCTTAACCAGGCGTGGTGACACTTTCTCTCAGCTGAACACGGGATACACATGCACACGCACGAAACATGTACACTGATACTGATGCGCCCTCACTATCACCCTCCTTCCCCTGAATCCAACGCCTCCCATCCAATGTGGACGGATCAGCTGGAGGCGCAGGCGAAGATTGCTGCGGTCCCAGATCAGCTGTACACACTGGAATACTCTCCCATGTTGCTTGTCTGTGTTTTATTGTGTTATGGTGTGCTGATATTCCTGTATTATCCTTTTGTGTTACACATTTCACTGTTGTTTTTTTGTTTGTTTGTTTTTTTCCTCACTACCTAGCCTGACCATCCCCAATGTGATATTTGTATTGTATGTACTCTCTCTCTCTCTGTCTCTCTCTGTCTCTCTCTGTCTCTCTCTGTCTCTGTCTCTCTCTGTCTCTGTCTCTCTCTGTCTGTCTCTCTCTGTCTCTGTCTCTCTCTGTCTGTCTCTCTCTGTCTGTCTCTCTCTGTCTCTGTCTCTCTCTGTCTCTGTCTCTCATAATCTCATTAGTTGTCTTTTTTTTCCCCTCCAGACGTCCCACAGCAGCCTGTCTGTAAGGAGGAGGAGGTTCTCCTTGAGCTGCAGCTCTGTGACCAGGAGGAACCAGAACCTCCACAGATTAAAGAGGAGCAGGAGGAACTGTGCAGCAGTCAGGAGGGAGAGCAGCTGGGACTGAAGGAGGAGACGGATACCTTCATGGTGACTGCTGCTGAGGAAGGAGAGCACAGTGAACCAGATAATGATCGTCTCATCACTAATAACGCCCCTCTTGCTGAGAGCCAAGATCAGGGAAGAAGCAGGAGTGCAGATCCAGGATCAACGAGAAATCCAAACAGAAGTAAAAATGCAGAAAGCTCTCGTTCATGCAAAAATCTCTGTAAGACTTGTGGTAAAATGTTTTCTAGGCCATCAGAACTTAGAAGGCATACACAGATCCACACAGGTGAGAAGCCATATTCCTGTAAAACATGTGGGAAAAAGTTTCGTCGAACTTGTCATTTGACCGTCCACATGAGAATTCACTCAGGTGAGAAGCCGTATTCTTGTGAAACATGTGGGAAGAGTTTTCTTTCAACAGATCATTTAAATATCCACATGAGATCTCACACAGGCGAGAAACCGTATCCTTGTCAAACATGTAGTAAACAGTTTTCTACGTCATCGTCACTTAAAGAACACGCAAGGCTCCACACAGGTGAGAAGCCGTATCCTTGTCAAACATGTAGTAAACAGTTTTCTACGTCATCGTCACTTAAACAACACACACGACTTCACACAGGTGAGAAGCCGTACTCTTGTCAAACATGCGGTAAAAGGTTTCCCAGGTCATCGTCACTTAAACAACACGCACGACTTCACTCAGGTGAGAAGCCGTACTCTTGCAAAACATGCGGGAAAGGTTTTTATCACAATAAAAGTTTGTCTTTCCACATAAGAACTCACACAGTTGAGAGGTCACATGTTGGTAACACCTCCAGTAAAAAGTTTTCAAATTCAACATCACTTAAAAAACACACAGAAATTCATTCAGGTAAATAGCTGCATTCCTGCAAAGCGTGGGGAAAGTTGAAATCCTCATTTGACTGGCCACGTAAATGTTGAACATCAGCTGTTTCCTCCTGCTGAGAGCTCACACAGGTGAGAAGCTGTAGTCTTAACATGTTTTTAGAAAAGGTCAAATATTTGGAGCTAAGTTTGACACAAATGTACAAATTCATGCTGGTTCAAATGTTTTTGCTTTTGGCTTGAAAACCTATTCAGACAATGATCGTTTGACTGTATTACATGTCGCAATGTGTGAACTAAATCTGATGATACCTATCATGTTGAAGCTTTTTCATTCGTCAGGGAAAATATGATAAATCTTTTTTTTGAAATTGATGGCAGCACCAGGTCTCAAAAAAGGTTTGATAGAGGATTCTAGAGGCTCAGCAGTCCCCCGGCTCTTTGTTGTGTTTTTGATTTTCTGATGCTCCAGAGATTTCAATTTGTCTTTGATTAGTCAACGATTATTTCAATAAATCTTGTCTCCGCTTCCTGTGGGAAGACTTCCTGTTCTAGGCTTTAGTACCTCACCTGCTCAGGTCTGCCCACCTGTGAGTATCACCCTCTCGTCTCGTCCCACAGAAAATTAAAACAATGACCCAGGAGACATGAATTTGAAAATAATGTATTTTTAACATCAATACTTAAATATTTAGTCCTATTTTACTCAATAAGACTGTCCAAATAAAAATGAAATAAATACAAATATTAAGTAATATGAATTAAATTCTAGTAGTATTTGAACCAAAAATTCAGCTTTAAAGTAAATAAAAAAAGATTTTGTTTTCCAGTCCAAAATAACAAGTTTCCAAAGTTTACAGATGATGCTGTTTTGCT